>NC_142289.1:37826495-37980495 GCF_965620075.1 Prunus avium | reverse complement strand
TGACAACATTAATTGTATTTGATACTCTGAAAGTTTTGTGGTTAACTCATTTAGGTTGTTTATGATATTTTCTATATATTCTGTGGCGAGGGACCGAGTCACCGAGGCATTATGATATATCATATACCAGCACCCTGGCCTCGTTCAACTTTCAAACAAATTCATTAACTGAAGGAAGAATCATGGACGGCAAGTTATGCCTAAGTGTGCCGGTTGCCGGCAGTATTGGGCTAGCTGCAAATTAGCAGAATAATTATTTTAATATGATATAAAATGCTATAAATATTGAAACCACATAAAAACCCAATTACCATTTTGAGTGATGTAATTGAACAATTGGATTATTATTATCACTTTTTTGTGTGAAGCAACTATTACCCTCGGCTGCTACAAGCGATAATCTACTTTAAAGTAATCTAAACTATAAGAAGGGGGATTTGAACTCGGGTGCAGAGTGGGGAGCGCATCAGCTCTAACCAACTTGGCTAAGCCCATATCTGCGGTCATTATAGTATTTAATTAAAAACTCTTATTTGATGCAAACATGAGGCTAAACACAACTAACAAAAGTACTTTTGCATAATAATTACATTATTAGTTAATGGCAACCTTTGGATCAATCGGATACCACTAGGCTTGGCAGCCAGAACATACAAGTTCAAGGGCTTGTTAGTATATGTGTGCGTACGGTACATTAGCCTGAGAATCTGTCGGGTAGCTTTTGTGTCTAGCATTAAGATGAAGTGCAAAATATGTGTCTATTAATCTAATTCAATAAAATCAATTGAACCTTTAAGCATCTATTTTTATTGTTTTGAGTGAGTAATCGATTTCCTTCCAACAAGAACCGCATCCGGTTGGGATAGTCGCATTGTGTCACTGAGTGGGCAAATCCACGATAACATCCAAGATTACATATATTAGGTGACTTCAGTATTATCAATGGAAGATTCAAGGAGTGATGTGGATATATGATGAAGATTCAAAGAGTAATATCTGGCGATGGATTTGTAGTTTAAGTGGTTAAGAACAGTTAATCCTGCACAGTCTCTCCAAAATTACTTGTATAAAAACATAATACTAATATAAATCTCTACATTTAAACTTTCAAGTATACACAAGCTACCTTAACTTTTATTGGAAAAACATACAAATAGAATAAATTTGTTTAGCACTGTGGTCAATGGATTGAGATTTTGGGTTTTTTTGAGCCTTTAGGTTTAGAACCCCCAAGCGCACTTTTTTTCTTTTGAAGAAAATTCTTGAACCAGTTGGCTGAAAGTTTAGGATATCTTTTCAGTCCATCTTTGTAATCCACATAGTAGATGCCAAACCTAACCGTGTAACCATCATTCCATTCAAAGTTGTCAAGCAAAGACCATGCAAAGTATCCTTTCACATTAACGCCGTCCCTGCCAATATTTATACAATTATGCCAATTAAATTATTGTTGAAAAGAGTAAGAAAGAAATTTTGATGTTTTGTTAAACACTTACTTGATCGCGGCATGAAGATAATAAAGATGACTATCGTAATAGTCAATTCTTTGATAATCGACAAGGGCTTCCTCACGAGACAATTTGGGATTAGCGAATTCACTAACTCCTACAACATAATACGTAATATTTATTCAGTTTCAAATCCTAATATAATAGCTATTTTCTCGAGTTTGTGCAAAAACTATAATTTACCATTTTCGGTTATGTAAATCAGTGGATTATGATAGTTCCTGTTTACGTGAAGCAATAGTTCTTGAAGTCCTTTTGGATAAACATAAAGCCAACTTGAACCAGCCTGCTTAAATCATAGAACTTAATCATGTAGAGATCGTCATTAGTGTTTTAAGAACATTGATGCAATTGAAGGAAGTTGAGGTTCCACCCCAAAACCAATTGGCAATGGAGGGAGTAGTCCAACTCCTTATAAACCCAGGCTAGGTCCCTTAACATTTCAATGTGGGACAAATACTCTCAACACGCCCCCGCACGTGTGGCGAACTTTCAA
The DNA here is from genome assembly GCF_965620075.1 of Prunus avium. Taxonomy (NCBI): domain Eukaryota; kingdom Viridiplantae; phylum Streptophyta; class Magnoliopsida; order Rosales; family Rosaceae; genus Prunus; species Prunus avium. The sequence continues at coordinate 37,978,491 of NC_142289.1, read as the reverse complement.
GCCTAACACGTGGACAACACATATTGGGTGACGTGAGAGCACGTGTGGCCGTTGGGCCCAACACGTGAAGCCTTGCTCTGATACCATGAAGGAAGTTGAGGTTCCACCCCAAAACCAATTGGCAATGGAGGGAGTAGCCCAACTCCTTATAAACCCAGGCTAGGTCCCTTAACATTTCAATGTGGGACAAATACTCTCAACAGCAATATCATGAGGTCAAATTCCATTAACACAATGATGCAAATTATATTAACATGTTATGTACGTACCTTTGGACCAATCGAGGTACCATTACGCTCAGCTGTCATAACATACATTTCAAGACTTTGTTAGTCTAGGTGTGCATGTGTGTGTATATACAAAAGCAACAAAAGAAAGTCATAATTTTTTATTCTACTCACTTAAAAATTGAGTGCGAGAATCTGTCAAATAGCTTGGGTATGTTGTAGCATTAGGAAGAGGAGGTGCATCGGCTGCATAGTAGGTTGTATAGTAATTTAATCCAATGAAGTCAAATGAACCCTTTACACTTTTGGATTGCACTTTAGTGAACTTGGGTAATCGATTTCCAGCCAGTGATTGCATGATCTTAGGATATTCCCCCTTTGCCAGGGGATCCATAAACCTACATTAATAATTAACTTCTTACTTAGGCTGGAAATTATGAATTGACACGGATAGTCATGTATGATGTTAAATATCTAATAGGATTTTTCAACAACAAAAAAAATCAGATTTTTCTCTAATCTTCGATAAGTTGACATTGTACATTTTTTTTGGTTACATTGGGATTCAAACATGCGTTGTACGTTGATATATAAACAAATCACTAATTACTACCAAAAATATTTTTCTATAGCATACCATAGAAAAATCAAAACCATAAGAAGAAGAAAACTATGAAGAAAAAAAAAATGTAATTAAATTAGGTACTTGATAGTTGCATAAAATTTCTCAAATTACCTAAAACGAAGAAAATCATCCATAAAAGAAAATTCTTGTATTTGTTAACCTCGAATTGCAATCTTGTACTTCCCACAGAGAGAGAGAGAGAGAGAGAGAGAGAGAGAGAGAGAGTGCTGATATTTGTTGTGCTTTTTATGTCCAAAATGATGTTATTCTGGAGTTGAAAGTTAAGCGTATCCTATTTGGAGTTTAGTATTTGTATTGAGAAAACAATTGAATAGAAGTCTAGAGAATTATATATCAGCAAATACATACCATCCCAGCATGAAATCCACAGCTCGTGATGCAGCATCTTTGTCCTGTTTTGTGTTAGATAATGGCTCAAACCAAAGTGACACTAATGTTATTCCTATCAATCCTTTTTGTGACGCCTGCGCATTAAATATATTAAAAAAATTCAATAATTTGAGTAGTGTACAAATTAAAACGCAAATTTTGAAAAGAATATTAAAATTATAGAATTTGCAGGAATGACTTGGTATTTTTCAAAGAGGACCTGATACTTGTCTTTGTACAACTTTACAACTTTTGCATGAGCTAGGAGTTGATGGTGCGTCACTAAATATGGCTCAGTTGCTGAATCCCCACCTGTGCAATTTAGGTTTTGCCAATTAGAACATCGTGCGGGTGCAAGTAGGCCCCTTGCATAAGCATTCTTGGAGAAGGTCCATGGTTCATTAAATGTGATCCAATACTTAACTTTGTCACCAAATTCTTTAAAACAAAGCTCTGCATAATCTCGAAAATGATTCCTGCATATTACATAGTCTTGAGCATATGATGAAATTGTAGAGTGGTTCACTTTCTAACCGGTTATGGCCATATTAACTTACTAATTGATTAGTGCTTAAACACTCCCCACTTATCTTATACGAAAGAATTTTACCACACTCACTCCATGATTCATGTATACTGCATGTTTGATTGGAATGCTATTTCGTTGCATTTCATTTCCTTCTCGGTTGCATTTTTAGTTGGACATTGTAGTTTAATGTTGTGTTTTGTCTGGCCCGGTAAGTGCTAATTGAGTCCGTGGGCTTTTCTACTACATACTGGACCCGTTTTAATCAACTCTAGCTTATTGGGCCTTATTTTTCCTTTTATCTGAGTCTATTTTTGTTTACAAAAAAGAAAACCCGTAGAAATTGGCTAATTCTACGGTACCCCCTAATCAAAGAGAGAAACTCTCGAGCAATGAGGATATCACTTTTAGCTATTCTTGACCAATAACGTAATGAAACATCGAATAACTTTTCTACATTTCATTATGTTATTGGCCGGAAATTGCAAAATAGTCATATTCCCAATAAGTTTTTTATGCTAATCAAAGGATTGTTTCATTTTGACTTACACAACTTTAAGGCTTAAGAAGCCACCATATTCATCCTCCAAAGCTTGGGGAACATCCCAATGAAAGAGAGTGACAGCCGGCTTTATACCTGCATTAAAACAATTAATATTAATACATATTTATTTATTTTTTCATCTATAATTAGTCATAGGAGTCATGCATAACCACTGGCTACAAGCTTGTTGAGGAGATTCTTGTAATATTTGATTCCTTCCTTGTTCACACCGCCACTAAGCTTTCCATCTGATCAACATGACCCAAATTCAATTTAGAAAAATATTAAATGTTTAATGAAATAAGACAACAATAATGTGCTATAATAAGATTAAAACATTAATTACACAAAATTAGTTTTTTTATTTTTTTATTTTGCGAAACCAAAAGCACAAAATTAGTTCAATCAAAAGGCTTAAACGCCCCACCAACAAAATGTGATTCTATTAAGAGATTGATGGGTAATTTTTAGTTTATAATGTTTCATGGACTGAATAATTAAGAGATTGATGTAATTATACTTATCCTCTTACTTGGTAACAGTCTAGACCATGAGATTGAAAATCTGTATGCATCAAAACCCGTATCCTTCAAAATCCCAACATCTTCCTATAGCAAATACATAGCCAAAGAGTATAATTTGAAGAAATCATGAATATCGGAAAGAACTTGCTGTCCTTATATATACTTCATTTCTTATAATGTGGGATTTGTACCGTGTAGCGATGATATTGATCAATAGCCACATCTCCATTGCTGCGGTCCTTCATCCTCTCTGAGTATTTTATTTTATTTCCATTAAAACATGTGTCTAACAATCAAATTAAGTTTCATAAAAAAAAAAAAGAGTCTAAATAAGAGAAAGAAACCTGGATATTTGTGAGTGAATGTATCCCATATACTTGGTCCTCTACCACCTTCATTTGCAGCACCTTCATACTAAAATCCATACACACACAGCAGACACATAACCATCCAAACCATGCTCGAGCACATCTGACTAGAACCCTCAAAGAAAAGCCTAAATTATGTAATGAGATCATCAAAGAGAGAGGTACCTGGTATGCCGATCCAGCTGCCCCGAATAAGAAACCTTCCGGGAAACTGCTCCGGTTTAGCAAAGCAGCGCTACATGTAGCAACAGAATGCTTTGAATTAGGAGCTCCACTACTTGTAACTGCACAACCAAGAACAAGTAGGAGGCCTAAGAGGAAGGTGCTTTGGAGTTCCATAATTAATCCGTACTTAGTTTCGTCTTCTAGCTAGGCTTTTTCATAATATGTACTTGGCATTTGTTACTTGTATCATGGACAAAGCATGATATAATTTAAAAAAAGTAATTTGAAACCTGTGGCGTCTGTGAATCTTATAAACCTTAATTTCCATGTCCATTTAAGCTGCACGAAAAAAAGGGGCAATAAGAAGCGGTCAATGAGCTAAATTTGTTTAGGTTGTGATCATGTGTCAATTGAACCACATAAAAAGCGACCATTAAGATACAATGCGTTTGGCTAAGCACAACACAAAACTACATTTCCAATATTAATTACATACTGTTTTCTTTCTTGATTTCTAAATTACACAAGAGTGAGAAGTTCGGAGAATATATAAGAAGCTCGTCAATTAGGTTCTTGTAATATTGGATTCCTTCTTTGTTCACACCTCCACTTAGCTTTCCATCTGATAAGATGATCCAAATTAACATTATTTGGAAAGAAATTTTGGATACATTAAGATTACAATATTGTACCACAATAACACAGGTAAGTAATCACAATACGTTAGTTCGATAAAAAAACATTTGTCTCCCCAAAATGTGATTCCAATAACTTGGTTGTATGTAGAAGTTTTTTCTTTTGGACTGGATATGTAAAAAATTCATGTATACTGGTCGTCTTACTTGGTAATAATCTAGACCATGAGATTGAGAATCTGTAAGCATCAAAAGCCCATTTCCCTTTTGTTTGAAGGTTATATAATCTGGATTGGTTTTGATTTATGGTGCCATGGTTAAGTGTGTGTGTGTGTGTATTTGTATGAAGGTGGTAGAGGACCAAGTATATGGGATACTTTTACTCACAAATAGCCAGGTATTTTCTTTGTATTGATTTTATGTTTACTTCTATATATATTTCGGCAGCTTTTGCTTTGGCTTCAAATGAGTTCATAAAATATTCCCCCTATGTCTTCCAAAATATCTCATATGCTTAAGTCGAAAAAATTAGGTAATATAGCGGACGACAGCACTGGAGATGTAGCTTTTGATCAATATCATCACTACAAGGTACTAAGAGCAGAGTGCTGCTTTGACTGCCATGAGTAAGCAGTAATTGTTTTTCGTTTTGGACTCGTTACTTGGCATGACTTTTTTTTATATATATATCGTGGAGAAAGCATGGATATAAGAGGATAAATTAGCATTTTTTTTTTTGGGTCTGAACCACGAGATGGTCCTGGATGGGCCCCAACTATGGGTGGCACCTTTAAGACTTAACCACAACCCAGACTAATCTCCGCTCACACTGGGTCGGCCCGTAAGGGGTAAAGTGCTAGCCAAAGTGGTGACTCCGTACAAGAGCAGAGATCGAACCCTTGACCTCTCTTAAGGAATGAGAGTGCCGAACCACTCACACCAATCACCTTGGTTGATAAATTAGCATTAAGTTGAAGATAAAGACCACCTTATTCGAACTGTGGGGGAAACAAGAAATTAGATTCTTACTTAAATTGATTAAGAAGCGGTCAATGTGGAATTGGTTTAACTGGGTAAGATCACTTAAAGATTAAAGAACATTTAAAAAATACAAATTTAGTTATATACCCAATCTTAGACATAGTCTTATAAAAAACCGGGTATAGCCGGGCGGCTATAATATTTCTTTTAAAAAAATAGAAATAACCATGTATCGCTGCGCGGCTATACTATTTCTTAATGTATATATGTATATACGTAAAGAGTATAGCCGATATTTATTATATTATATTTTATTTTATTTTATAAAAAAAGAGCAGAATACAGCCACGAGGATATAAAACCGAGTATAGCCGCGCAGCTATATTATGTCTTTCTGAAAATTTAGGGAAAAAACTGAGTATAGCGATATTATGTCTTTCTGAAAATTTAGGGAAAAAACTGAGTATAGCCGGCCGGCTATACTATTTCTTTAAAAAAAAACCGATTTCTTTTAAAAAATAATTAGAAAAAACCGAGTATAGCCAGGCGGCTATACAATTTCTTTTAAACAAGTTTGGAAAAATCGAATGACAAAAACATAAGAAAAAAGAGTATAGATGCGGCTATACTATTTCTTTTTGAAAAATTAAGAAAAAACCGAGTATAGCCACCCGGCTATAATATTTCTTAAATTTTTTTTTTTTGAAAAAAGGACCCTCCAAGTTGCATTAATTTATACTTGATATATATTAATTTAATATAAACGCGCAGCTATACGACTAAAATATGTACATATTCAGCAAAATTTTAGCAAATTACAACTTAAAAGTTCGGCCACTATATAATATTTTAATATAGGATATTAAATTTTTTTAATATATATTATTTGTATTCAATGATATGTGGTAATTATGAAAAGAGTATAGTCGCTCGGCTATAATATTTTAATAAAAAACAAAAAGTAACCGCGTATAGCCGCGTGGCTATACTATTTCTTTAAAAAAAATTGAAAAAAAGCCAGTATAGCCGCCTGGATTTAGTATTTCTTTTTAAAAAAAATTAGAAAAAACCGAGTATAGCCCACCGGCTATACTACTTCTTTTTGAAAAATTAGGCAAAAATCCAGTATAGCCCGCCGGCTATACTATTTATTTTTGAAAAATTAAAAAATCGAGTATCGCCGTTCGGCTATACCATTTCTTTAAAAAAACAATTAAAAAAACCTATTATTGCCGCGCGGCTATACTATATTAATATTTAAAAAATTGGAAAAACTCTGTATAGCCGATGGGCTATACTATTTCTTAAAAAAAAAGAAGTAAAAACCACTTTAACGAGTATTGCCGTGCGTCTATACTATTTCTTTAATAAAATTGGATAAAACCCAGTATAGTTGTGCAGCTATACAATTTATTTATTTAAAAAAGAAAAAACTGAGTATAGCCGGCTATTCTATTTCTTTTATAAAAAAATTGGATAAACCCAGTATAGCCAGACGGCTATACTAGTTCTTTTTGAAAAATTAGGAACAAAAGAGTATAGCTGCACAGTGTAGCCCGGCTATACTATTTATTTTTGGATAAACCCATTTGTTTTAAAAAAAATTTGAAAAAACCCAGTGTAGCCTGGCTATACTATTTCTTTTAATTTTTTTTTGAAAAACCCAGTCTAGCCGGTCGGCTATACTATTTATTTTTTTTAAAAAATCGAAACACCGAGTATAGCCGGGCGGCTATACTATTTCTTTTAAGAAAAATTAAAAAACTCAGTATAGCCGGCCGGCTATACCATTTCTTTTAAAATAAATTTGAGAAAACCAAGTATAGCTGACTATACTATCTCTTTAACAAAAAAATTAGAGAAAACTGAGTATAGCTAGGCGACTATATTATCTCTTTTAAAAATTAGAAAAAACCGAGTATAGCCATGCGGATATGTCTTGTTCTTACTTCAGGCATCTTAAAAGTATTAAAATACATCACACAACAACACCTATGCTTATAGACCTCACACAATCTATTAGTAACGAAGTTCATATTGTACATGAAAAAGTCCTAATGAGTGCAGTGATAGATAAAAGCGTCAAAAAGTACCAGAAAAGAACCTGCCCCGAGATCTTTTTATTACGAGTCCAAATGAGTTCATATTGTATTGTTTCTTTTCTTCTTGCACGTACTACGAGGATTGGCGTAGGCAGAATTGCCTTGATGACTGTTTCTGTGCCGTTGTCATCTTCAAAGAAGATAGGTGTTGGAAGAAAGGAATTCCTCTCATAAATGGGAGGGCCGACCCTACTGTTGGTGCAAAAGCTTTAATCTAAACAAGGAAAGAATTATACAAATACAAGAAAGGATGGTAATTCAATTTTCATCGCCGTTGGACCGTCCTAGGTAGTTTGGCTTTTCTGAGCTTCGTCTTACTATTCATAACCTATTTGCTTGTTTTTCACATTATCAATTATAGAAAAGCAAAAGTGAGTATGCTTTACCCGGTCACTCAAGGCATTAATCTGAAATGTTTCTTACATGGAGCTGAAAGTAGCTACTAAGGGATTCATGGAAGAACTAGGGCGTGGCGCTTTCGCAGCAGTTTTCCAAGAGTTTTAGCATCCGAAGATGGGAAATGTGTGGCTGTCAAAAGATTGGACACTATGGTTGGAGAAAATGATTTGAAATTCAGAGTTGAAGCATGTTCAATTGGCAGAACAAGTCACCGAAATCTAGTCCAACTACTAGGGTTCTGCAATGAGGGGCAGCACCGAATTCTTGTATACGAGTTTATGAGCAATGGTTCTCTAGAAAGCTTGCTCTTTGGAGAGTCAAGGCCAAGCTTGAAGGAACTATTGAAGTCTCAATCCCACCAAATCCATCCTCATTATATCTTCAATGTAAGTGATGGCTTTTTTTCGTGAGTCCTCGTAATACCAGTGAAGTTGTACTGCTATTAGGAACATAATGACAACCGTTTAAACATGTTTTGGACATTGGAGAATACTTAGCTGAAAGAGACTTCTCATATCCATTTAAATATATGTACATCATGTCGGCCATGGCACTGACTAACCAACCTCGAGTGACAAGAAATTTGTGATCTAATTTATTTGCATTTATGAAAAAAGTGAATATCTGCTGCACATTAGTAACAAATGCCATAATTTTTTGGTTGATTATTATGGTTGAATGGCTTTTTTTTAATTAATATTCTTTTACAGTACGAATATTTTTTTTCTTCACAATTTTCTTATACACACCACGAAAGTCTTCAAAGGCTTATGCCTAGACTATTCTTAAGACTTTCGCAATATAAAAGACTGGAAAAGATTTGTAAAATTATCAAAGTATAAAGCCAAATCTCCATGCTATCTGGTTTATATGTTCTAACAAAGTTGGTCAAACTAAACAGGAAGCACTATCTATATATTATTCATATATGTATAATAGTTGTGGGAAATAATTTTTTAATAAAAGAGTTTTTCAATATGCCGAACAAAGCATCAATTTTCCTAAAAACAAGAAATTGCCGCTAAGATGCCAAACAAATCATTTGATAAGATTGGCATACACAATGCAAAAGATGTTCATAATAGCTTCATAGGAAACTCATCTAACTTACAAGAATATATCTCTAGGCTCATCCCTCACCGCTGTGAATGCTAACTCTTTCTTACCCTCACTATCTGGGGAGTTTTGTTTCCACTTATCCTTAAATCATTTGATATTTTAAAGAACCAATAGTGACGAAGTTCATTGCACATGAAAGAGGCTAACAACGGCAGAGACAGAATGCTTTGAAAACAATGAAAAATATGTGTGGAATGATCCAAATAGACAAATCTCCATATCTGTCCATACACCGTGTATTTGAACGAAATCATTATTTAGTTAAACAGATTCTTAGTACGCCGAACAAAGATTCAATTCGAACAGCAAGAGAAATCATATCATAGAACATTTGAATTTTTTGTGTATATCAAGGGAGGACTGCATTTGTTTGTCATTTTAGCAAACTTATGCGGGCAGCACACCAGAGCATAACACATTCAGTTAAAACATATTGCATGGATTGTCGATGATCTTGAGGTACTGTAGGTGACTCCACAGATGATGGAGTTCCACCATTAACTCCTTAATTATGTACCATGGCTTTTGAACTACCATATGCTTTTTTTCTTTCAACTTCTCCTTCTACAGATACCGCCATTTTCAATCATTTGCTCAAACTTACAACATATCTTTGGGCTCATCCCTCACTATAAAGGACAGCAATAACTCTGTCTGGGAAATTCGCTTTTGGTTTCCAAAAGATTGGTAGTGATGGTGGCTTCATACTAGCCATTTGTCTGGTCAGCCAATGGCAACAATCTAGTGCAATAAGGATCCACAGTTGAACTCACTGCACATGGCCAGTTGATGCTCAATGATACTGCAACAGGCAAACAAAGAAGGATTGCTGACTTTGGTGGTACTGGAGTTGCCTATGCAGCCATACTTGACACAGGAAATTTCGTTCTGGCCAATAGAAATTCAAACAATTTGTGGGAGAGTATTGATCAACCAACTGATACAATCCTACCAACACAGACTCTAAAACTAAACAACACACTCCACGCTAGCCACACGGCGTCAAACTACTCACGAGGGAGGTTCCAGTTTGCACTACAATCTGATGGAGCACTCTCGCTTTATACAAGAAATTTCCCATTGGATACTCCTAATTTTGTCTATTGGTCAACACACACTAAGGGTAGTGGTTTTCAGGTCATCTACAACCAGTCTGGCTCTATTTACCTTACAGCCACAAACGGAAGCATACTTTACATTCATAGGGTACATTGTCTGTGTCAGAATCATTCATCACCTTCCATTAAAGTAGAATATTTTCAGAGTATAGCTGCGCGGCTATACCCATTAAATAGAATATTTTCAGAGTATAGCCGCGCGGCTATCCCCTTTAAATAGCCCAGTCCTGATTTCTCTTTTTGAATTACTTTATTTAGTAGTTACGTTTTAATTATTATTTACTTAGTGAATAATTAGTATTTAAAATTTTTATTAAATGTAAAAAATAATTGCCATTTATTAAGTAATATAATTTATGAAGTTAACTAAAATATTTATTTATTCACTAAAGAAATAATAATTAAAACATAATTACAAATGAAAGTAATAATTAACAATTTAGCACTTTCATATTTAATAATGTATTATACACATACATATGTAATTTTCATTAATACATTCGTGTTCTGCACATGTCTTAAAGACTCAGTAAAGTTCACGTTTTTAAAAAAGCAAACATACAACACTCATATTATACAGGTACATATGTATTTGTCATTTTAATACATATATTTTTTGTACAAAAATTTCAATTAGACACACAAAATTCACGTATTATACACATAATTCTCACATATTATTGAATAAAACTAATATATATTAACAAAAATATAGTGGCCAAACATTTGAGTTGTAATTTGCAAAAATTTTACTGAATGAAACACGTACGTATTTTATTAGTATTTTTTCCCGTTCCGTATTTTACTAACTATGAATGAATGTACAACCACATGGCTATACTCGATTTTTTATTATACCTATATTTGGTTTTTTTAAATAGTACCGCCGCACGGCTATACTCGGGTTTTTCCTAATTTTTTTAAAGAAAATAATATAGCCATCCGGCTATACTCGTTCTTCCCTAATTCTTTTTTAAAAATAGTACAGCCGCGCGGCTATACATGGCAGCCGACCATTTGATTTGATTTGAATTGAATTGAATTTTTTTTTTTTTTTTTGAATATGAGAAAGTGGATTCGGTGGTTTTGGAAACGATATCCATGGCAGCGGAAGGATTTAAGAATAAGATAAAAAAGATGTGTTTTAGGGTTTCGGGATTCAGGATTCAGGATTCAGGATTCAGGATTCAGGATTCTGAGTGTGTTTAGGGTTTCGGGGTGTGTTTAGGGTTTCGGGATTCAGGATTCAGGATTCAGGATTCAGAGCTTCAGGATTCAGGGTTTCGGGATTCGGGATTCAGGATTCAGGATTCAGGATTCAGGATTCAGGGATTCAGGATTCAGGATTCAGAGTTTCAGGATTCAGGGTTTCGAGATTCAGGATTTAGGATTCAGGGATTCAGGATTCAAGGATTCAGGGATTCAGGATTCAGGGATTCAGGGATTCAGGATTCAGGGATTCAGGGATTCAGGAATTCAGGGATTCAGGATTCAGGAATTCAGGGATTCAGGATTCAGGGATTCAGGGATTCAGGATACAAGGATACGGGTTTAGGGTTTAGGGATTCAGGGATTCAAGGATTCAAGAAAGAGGCAAAATCTCCATGATAAAGAGAAACATATTATTTTTCACTCCTCCTCCCCCCCTTGAAGAGGAGGGGAGGAGAAATCTTGATATGAGAATTTAGAGACAACCGAGGATCGATTGCTCTGATACCATGCTAAAATATGAATATGGGTTTGAATATGTTCAGGTTCTTCTTTTATTCTTCTCCATAAGGAGGTATATATAAGAGTTTACATGAGTGCTTTACAAGGAATTAGATATAGAAAAGGATTAGGAAAGTATCTCCTAATTATACAATGATTTGACAACTATATAAAATAGGAAAGTAAATCCCTTAATTAACCAAGGAAATAAATCTATAAAATAGGAAAGTAAATCCCTTAATTAATCAAGGAAATAAATCTCCTTGATTAATTAGGAGACTCACTTCAACACTCCTCCTCAAGTTGGTGCATATACGTCAAATGCCCAACTTGGTAAGTGAGTCATGAAATTCGTAGCACCCAAGTCGATAATCCACGCGAATTTTTGAGAGGACATATGAAAAGTAGAACATCAGGATTGACCGCATGCTTTTGTGAGTCTTAAGATTCGATCAACAGCATTCCTATGAGACACATTGTGCCCATGTGCCATTCTTCTGGATAGCTCGCATTTCTTCATTCATGTCTTCTTCCCATTTTTGGTCTTCTAGTGCTTCAGTTACACTGTTGGGAACAGGTATGTCGGCTAACTGCTTCACAAAGTGTACCCGTGACTATGATAATCTGTTGAGGGATACATAATTGTTGATGGGATATTTCCCCTTTGCATTAAGATCTGCTTCGTAGTGAACTGGAGGTTTACCACGATTCTTCCTTTTTTTGGAATCTGATGTGCAGGCTCTGTGCCTTCTGAATGACGTCCTCAGCAGGTGATTGGTGTGGTACTGGAGCTGAAGCGGACAAAATCTCATAAGACGGTTCAATTTCCTCCTCCTGATTTTGACAGCATGGAGAAAATTGATCGTTTTCCTCTGGTGACCGGTCGCAGGATTTTGGGGACCGGTCGGTTTGAAACAGCTTCTCTGACTACCAGTCGCTTTCCACTAGCGACTGGAAGTTTTGAAGCAGATTCTCCGTGTTCGAAGAACTAAGGGGGGGCCGGTCGCTTTCCACTGGCGACCGACCATTTGATTTGATTTGAATTGAATTGAATTTTTTTTTTTTTTTTTGAATATGAGAAAGTGGATTCGGTGGTTTTGGAAACGATATCCATGGCAGCGGAAGGATTTAAGAATAAGATAAAAAAGATGTGTTTTAGGGTTTCGGGATTCAGGATTCAGGATTCAGGATTCAGGATTCAGGATTCTGAGTGTGTTTAGGGTTTCGGGGTGTGTTTAGGGTTTCGGGATTCAGGATTCAGGATTCAGGATTCAGAGCTTCAGGATTCAGGGTTTCGGGATTCGGGATTCAGGATTCAGGATTCAGGATTCAGGATTCAGGGATTCAGGATTCAGGATTCAGAGTTTCAGGATTCAGGGTTTCGAGATTCAGGATTTAGGATTCAGGGATTCAGGATTCAAGGATTCAGGGATTCAGGATTCAGGGATTCAGGGATTCAGGATTCAGGGATTCAGGGATTCAGGAATTCAGGGATTCAGGATTCAGGAATTCAGGGATTCAGGATTCAGGGATTCAGGGATTCAGGATACAAGGATACGGGTTTAGGGTTTAGGGATTCAGGGATTCAAGGATTCAAGAAAGAGGCAAAATCTCCATGATAAAGAGAAACATATTATTTTTCACTCCTCCTCCCCCCCTTGAAGAGGAGGGGAGGAGAAATCTTGATATGAGAATTTAGAGACAACCGAGGATCGATTGCTCTGATACCATGCTAAAATATGAATATGGGTTTGAATATGTTCAGGTTCTTCTTTTATTCTTCTCCATAAGGAGGTATATATAAGAGTTTACATGAGTGCTTTACAAGGAATTAGATATAGAAAAGGATTAGGAAAGTATCTCCTAATTATACAATGATTTGACAACTATATAAAATAGGAAAGTAAATCCCTTAATTAACCAAGGAAATAAATCTATAAAATAGGAAAGTAAATCCCTTAATTAATCAAGGAAATAAATCTCCTTGATTAATTAGGAGACTCACTTCAACATAATCATCTCCTGACTGTTGAGAGAATTGGAATCTTGACAACCATAATGTCAATTAAATTTGACGAAATTCTTGAGACAGAATTTTTACACCCTCAAGTTGAAAAGCTATGCTGTTTGAGTAAAAAATGGTTCAAGTTATTCACCCTCAAGTTTTTTCAACTTTTGCAAGAGATCATTCCATTAAATCACTGTATTGTTTATTCTGTATGATGGGTTATTTATGCATGGGAAATTGAATTAACTTTTTGTTTAATCTGTCATCAGGATTGCACAATTAAAAAAGATGGACAAAGCAAGACATAGAACAGATATGTTTTGTGTCAAAGGAGTATATTTGTTTTGGATCTGATGAGAAAATACACATACATCTCTTTCATCTACAAGTTTCAATGTCTACAAAATTGGATGATTTTCATCCCTAATGGTTGAAAATGTTGAGAAGAGAGACTCTGGTTTTGATCAAGCGCATGAACAGGCACTCAAGTCCTTCTATATCTTGAATGTTTGCCTCCAAATCCTGGAGCCAAATTTGCACATTCTCAACTTGCATTGCATAATCAGATTTCTTAGACTCGTGAGTAATAAGGGCATTCAATGCAGCATCCACCTTCTCAAGTTCATTCGTATCCGCAGTTTCCTCACCCTCACAAGATACTCTTTTGGGCTGCACTGGCTTGGAAACTAATGAGCAACTGCTTGACTTTGATTTCGAACCAGCTATGAAGGACAACAAGGATTCAAACACAGCAACAGTTACTGCATCTAACTCTTTCAACATGTTGATCACAGCTGGAGTTTCATGGTTTTTGTCGGTTCCCTAACTTTCCTTGACCTTGAGGGCCTTGTTCATTGCCTTCTTGACATCCTTCCTAGAGGCAAGGTATTTTCTAACCTCATTCATGAAGCTCATGTCACCTCCTCGTCTTCTGCGCACGGTTCGGGTGACAAGAGCAACTCATCCTCTTCACAGCTGAATCAGTCACAACGTGATTTCGATCTGTATCCAAAAACTATATCAGCGATGTTTATGTATTGTCTCCCCACCGCCGGATCACAAACCCCATCAGCCCCTATATTTTACTTATAATATAAAGCATGAGTATCTTCAATTCGGTAACAATGTCATGGGATGCATTGTACAATCAACCATAAAGTATGCAGAACATGAATGGTATTGTACCATCTCTCTCTCTACATATATATATATATTAATGCAAGGGAATAGCCAGCTCTTCTATCCAGCATTCCAGCTCTGCCTGTGACGAGTTCTGTATCACTCTGCCCATGAAATATTTTGGCATTAATTTATATTCATGTGGTACATTGTCTGTGTCAGAATCATTCATCACCTTCCATTTCCTACCAATTGGTGTTTTAATATCATACACATGCATATGCTGCTAGTGTTCGAAAAATCGGCCTAGGCGGCGCCTGGGCGGATCCTTCATTTCTGAGAGCTTTAGGAGGCACCATGTGGTAAACTAAGCGAAGAAGATTTGGCTGGATCTGCTCCACGAGCTTGCGGGGCGGCAGCACCAGGTGGTAACGCGAAGAAGATGACCTAATGGAATACGCTCTACGCATCGTTTTGTTGGGTAGGAGTTATTAAGCTATACGTATCGTTTTGGTGGGTAGGAGTTATTAAGCTAATACGTATTGTTTATGGGCCCAACAAACAAAAACCCTTTCGGTCTATACCCAAAAATTGCAATATAATATTTTAAACTAATATGTTAATTGAATAATAGAGTATTATTATATGCTTTATGCTTAACCCTTTTTTTGGATGAATCCAAGGTATCCCCTGCACGTAGGTGAGGACTAGTCCCTCGAGCCGGGTCGGACCCCATTCGGGGGGCAAGCTCTCCCAATGATGGCTGCTCCATTCACAAGGCTCGAACTCGAGACCTTGCTTAATGGGAACAAGCTCCTTACAACTTGAACCACCAAGCATTGGTGCTTTATGCTTAACCTTTTCCCCATGTTTTATATCAGTTATGGTACTTTCTAATTTAGGCCTCTAATTTATATATCATTTTATTTTGCATGATTTTGGTATAAATTTATAATACGAAATAATTATAAATAATTATTTTAAAAATAAAATAAAATAGAGAAACGCCTAGGCCCGATTACTCCTCTAGGCACTAGGCCCCTGCTTGCTGCCCGACTCTACCGCCTAGCTATACAACCAATTTCCGATTTGATTCTCCTAACTATTCTTACTGGTCAATTCAAACTGTGGGTAACTTTCAGGTGTTCTTTAACCGGTCTAGCTTTGTTTACCTTTACATATAATGAGGGAACAAAGGTTGTGGATATACTACAACCCACCACACAGTCATTCAAAGATTTATACCTAAGAGCAACCCTTGAATATAATGCAGTTTTAACGCAATATATCCACTCTAAAACAAATAGTGAAGCTTGGTCCAGTGTGTCCTCCAAATATTTGCAAAGATATTATGGAAACAACAGGAAGGGGTGCATGCGGGTTCAACAGCTTATGTCAAATTGATGATCGAGGACCAAGTTACCGGTGCCCTAATGGTTAAAGAGGTTAAGAATAAATGGTATATTATTTCATTAATAATCACAAATACAAAGTCTGAGTATTATATACACGTTGATAATGTCTAAATAAGGTAAATACATCATGATTGATATAGAGAATCAATCTAGATCAGCTATGACAGTAAGGCAGAAATCAAGGTTGACTTTGGTGGAAGATTGCAGTGATGATGAGATGATTTCCTTTGATGAAGGTTCCCTTTTACGCCCCCGCAAGACGGTGGCCCCATCGGAGAAGTTGAAAATGCGGACGCGAAAGTGGTTTGGTGAGGGCGTCGACAAGCTGGTCAACCGTAGAAACATCATAAACTTGGAGAAGAAATCATGAATATCGGAAAGAACTTGCTGTTTTATACTTCATTTCTTATAATGTGGGATTTGTACCTTAGCGATGATATTGGTCAATAGCCACATCTCCATTGCTGCGGTCCTTTATCCTCTCTGAGTATTTTATTTTATTTCCATTAAAATATGTGTCTAACAATCAAATTAAGTTTCACAAAAAAGAAAAAGTCTATAGGTACGTACGTGTATAATACAGTATTAAACGTGAAATTGCTAAATTCTTTATACGGTAATAATTGGAAAAGTAAAAAAATAAAAAAAGGACAATAAAGACTCAGGTAATGGACTAATAGTAATGGATAATGCTCTAAACTACTCTTATCGATAAATGAAAATCGTGGAAAAATTATAGAAGAAGTTAATAACTTTTCTAGTTTTTTCTTTTGTCTCCTCTCTCCCTTGTCCTCAATCTTTAATAACCTCCTCCTCTTTTTATATTTAAGTTTCCTGTGAAAATCTTTCTTGTGGCCTTCTGCAAACGATGAAGATGATGCTCTCACACCCCACCCACCCAAAATACACAATGTACTCCAATAATTTTCTTCTAATTAATTTTCAATTTGTCGAAAACAATAAAGTAACGACTTTTCATCACTTGTTGTGGAGAAGGATAGAATTGGCAGCCTCTCTGTACACGACTGGTCACTGACCTCCAGCATTTCTTGATGCCCAACAGTTTGAATTCCTTCAACTTTAAGACTGAAGCTTTTTTTTTTGGGTTACATGATATGGTGTTGCCCATCATTATATCTAGAGGATCCGGAAAAGATTATGTACTCAAAACTTTGGATGTCTGTGAACATTCTTAACCCAAAACTTATATTAAGAGTAATTTTGGATGACTATGACTATGGGTAATTTTTTGATTCGATGGATGAGAAGAGTGAACAAAACACATGTTCAGTTTCTTCATTAATATCTCTGTAACCCATCAGACGGTTAACAAATATATTTCGGATTTTTCTTGGTTCTCTCCATTTCAGGAAATGTCGACAATCTCATTATCTAAGGCATGCTAATCCTCTTTGGTTTGTTGTGCCATTTTTTTAGCTGAAATGGTCGCACAAGGAGACGGCAGGAGAGGGGCCCCTGCGCGATTGCGGGGACTAACCCTCGAGGTACTGTCGGGCGCAAAACGGGGACCTCTCCCAACAAAGTCTGCTCTCTTCGCAAGTGTCTGGGATCGAACCCAGGACCTCTTGTTTAAAGGATCCAAGCCCCTTCCACTTGGACCAACTCCTGTTGGTACTTTATAGTTTCCAGATTGTAACAAAAAGGATTTCCTCAAGGAAACCAAAGGAAGAGAGTGAATAAGATAGTCGGGAAATAGACATGTAATCTATATATATAAAGCAAAAGGCAGAGAATGGTGAAACATTCAAAATGCCAGAAAATGCCCTTGGTTAATTCAAATATTAAGAATTGAAATTATTAATTAAATGAGAATAATATGGTAAATTCACTTTTTTCATATTAAAATAAAATAAAAATAAAAACAAAATCAGATAATAGGTCATACTTTTATGGAACATAACTATCTATATTATATTTTCTTAATTCTAAAAAGAAAAAGAAAACCAATTGGCACATGCGTGATGTGCCAAGGGGCTAGTCAAATTAAAGAGAGATAATCTAGAAATAAAAATAAAGATGAGAGAGAGAGGGAGAAAAGTTTTAGAAGTCTGCGTTGTTGCCAATAAAGTAATTAATGCAAAGTTAAGTGCATGTTAAATGAATTCTGAACCGTTAGATGAGGATAAATATGAGGGCTAAAGATGTGTGTAACAAAGTGTGATTTTTTTGTGTTTATACTATTTATTATTATTATTTTAAAAAAGAGCCGAGTAAGGCCGGGTGGCTATACTATTTTTCTTTTTTAAAAAGCCGAGTAAAGCCGTTCGGCTATACTAATTTTTAGAAAAATTTAAAAACCCAGTATATAGCGGCGCGGCTATACTATTTCTTTTGAAAAAAAAATTCCAAAAACAGAGTAGCCGCACGGCTATACTATGCTTCATGCGGCTAGCCGCACGGCTATACTATTTAAATTTATTATATTTAAAAGGTATAGCTTTATTTTTATTTTATTTTATTTTTTATTTTTTTAAAAGAGAAAAAGTACCCTCCTAGTTGCATTAGTTTATATTTTATAGATATTAATTTGCTAGTTTTAACATATCCAAAGAAGATATTGAAGAGAGAGAAATTTCATAGTAAATCAATCTCAAAGTTTGTTTGTTTTTTTTTTTGGTGGGAATGTTTGCCTTTGATCTAACTCGTTCTCTCAGGTGCTATTAAATTCTGTTACTACACACATTATTTGTCCTAGAGAATTGCATGTTGAGCTTGAGTGTTCTTGGTAATTGCTTTACTTTTCAAACAACACCTCTCTAACTACCATACTCATAAATCTTTGTTTGAAATTGTTGTTCTACTCGGCAAAGAGATTGCAAAATCACCATCTTGCATTTTTGTTATAACAAGGAAGAAGTAATCTTAGCCTCTCACATTCTTTTATAGTTAGTAAAATACGGAACATAAAAAATACGAATAAAGATTTATGTCAGAGAAAATGATTTCGAATTCAAGGCTGAAGTGAGCACGATTGGCGGTGGCGCAAATCACTAAAGAGAGATAATCAAGAAATAAAATTAAAAACTCTGTATAGCCGCGCGGCCATACTATTTCTTTAAAAAAAAACCCGGGTATAGCCGAACGGCTATACTGTTTCTTTTTTAAAAAAATGGGAAAAATCCCAGTATAGCCGAGCGTCTATACTATTACTTTTAAAAAATTGGAAAACACCGAGTATGGCCGCTCGGCTATACGATTTTAAAAATGGGAAAACCAAGCATAGCCGCTCGGCTATACTAATTCTTTTAAAAAAATTCTAAAAACCGAGTATATCCGCCAGGCTATAGTATTTCTTTTTAAAATTTGGAAAAAACCGAGTATAGCCGCCCGGCTATACGATTTCTGTTATATATATGATGGGTAATTAAGAGATTTATGTAATTATACTTATCCTCTTACTTGGTAACAGTCCAGACCATGAGATTGAAAATCTGTGAGCATCAAAACCCGTATCCTTCAAAATCCCAACATCTTCCTATAGCAAATACATAACCAAAGAGTATAATTTGAAGAAATCATGAATATCCGAAAGAACTTGCTGTCCTTATATATACTTCATTTCTTATAATGTGGGATTTGTACCTTGTAGCGATGATATTGATCAATAGCCACATCTCCATTGCTGCGGTCTTTTATCCTCTTTGAGTATTTTATTTTATTTCCGTTAAAACATGTGTCTAACAATCAAATTAAGTTTCATAAAAAGAAAAAGAAAAAGTCTAAATAAGAGAAAGAAACCTGGATATTTGTGAGTGAATATATCCCATATACTTGGTCCTCTACCACCTTCATTTGCAGCACCTTCATACTAAAATCCATACGCACACAGTAGACACATAACCATCCAAACCATGCTCGAGCACATCTGACTAGAACCCTCATACGATGAAGCTGACCCAAATACTAAACCCGATGGAAAACTGCTCCTCTTGAGGATACCTGTGTCACATGCAGCACCAAAGAGCCTTGGATTGTAAGCTCTGCTACTTTTCACTTCACACCCAAGAGTAACAAGTAGGAGGACTAAGAGCAGAGTGCTGTTTTTGACTGCTAAGCAGTTACTGTTTATCTTTTTCGCGTCGTTACTTGGCATGCCTTTATATATATCGTGGAGGAAACCGAAATTAGATTCCTACTTAAATTGATTATGAAGCGGTCACTGTCGAATCTTTGTTTAAGTGGGTGAGATTACTTAAAGATTAAAGATCATTTAAACAAAAGCATAACACTAAAATGTCACGTGGCCACCCGAAAGAAAAAAGAGACCAACTCAGTCTTTGACAATATCAGTAGCCCTAATTCTGCTTGGGGTTCCTTGTCCCCTATTTAGGTTGGTATGGGACTTGGAACTTGGTGCATGATTTTGATTTATCTTTTGATTTATCTCTTTTGTTGCAGCTTGCTTGCCTTGCTGCTTGTTAGGGGTTTTCGGCTTTTGATCACCTTGTTTGTCTTCTTAGCTTTCTTAGCCCCTCTGGGTCCTCTGTTCTTTTCTGCTGCTCTTCTTGTTTTAATGAAATTCCACTTCGACCAAAAAAAAAAAAAAAAACAGAGAAGGCAATCCCAGTCTCTCAGACAATGGCTGACATGAGAAAGTCTGGCTTCATAAATTGGTAACCTAATCAAATCCGCATTAAATAGATAATTAGAAGTTAGAACAATCAGAATTTGAGATAAATATGAACCCATATGAATTCACAACGTCGAAAGGAATTTGGTTGGATCCAACCAACTATTTATTCCTGTTCATACACCAATAACATTCACATTATACATTATTTATTTGGTCACAAACAACGTCTGCAATTCGATTTCCCTAGTACTTAGGAACTTTTTGAACCAATGGGCTGAGAGTTTTGGGTGTCTTTTCAACCCATTTTTGTAATCCACGAAGTTCATACCGAATCGAAGAGTGTAACCACTATACCATTCAAAATTGTCCAACAGAGACCATGCAAAGAATCCCTTAACATGGACACCGTGCCTGCACAAAAAGATGGTATTAACTAAACCTAAAAAGGTTAGGTATATATATGTATATGAATGTACGTAGTACATGTATGTTTTTTTTAGTACAAGCAAGAGTCAAAACTAGAGAAGGGGGGGGGGGGGGGCGGGGCGGGGCGGGTTTCTCACACACATCTGATGTTGTGGGGGTTCGAACCTGAGACCTCAAGTTTGCAATTCAAGACCCTTTTTCACTGGGATAGACCCCGTTGGCCTTAGTATGCATGTTACATTCATATATACGCACATACATCTATATGTCATATGTGTATTTATAAATAATTAATAAATATATATATATATACACACACATATACAACACAGGGGATATGTATAGGCTTTGTTGAACAATTGAGCACTTACTTGATGGCTCGTTGAACGTAATAGAGGTGGTGATAGTAGTAGTCAATTCTCTGGCTATCATTAAGGGCTTCCTCAAGTGACAATTTTGGATGGCTGAACTCATCAATCCCTACAACAAATATGTAACAGGTTAGTCTTTTAGTTTTAAGCTTGTTCATTTTTTAAAAAGAGAAGGCCTACATCCTATAATTATTACAAAGTGAACAGAAATGTCACTAGCTTAATAGATAGTTCATTTTAAATGTATACTTAATAGCAATAACTACACTACATGTGAAAACTTGATGATGCAACTAAGTAAATAATTACCATTCTCTGTAATGTAAATGAGTGGATCATTATACTTTCTCTTTGTGTAGAGTAAAAGATCTTCAATTCCTCTTGGATAAACATATAGCCAATCTGAAGCAGCCTGTAATACCATAGAAATTGATAGATTTGTAGAGGTTACGTTTGTCTGTGAAAAACAATTAATAATGCTAACAGCTAAGCTAATTTGATATGTGTACCTTTGGACCAATAGAGACCCCATTAAGCTCAACTGCCACAATATATATGGTCAAAATCTAATTGTTATAAGAAACTTAAAAATTGGTAATCAACATGCTTTGAATTTGTACTACGTACGTACATGAAAAATTAGCACGAGCATCTGTCAAGTAGCTTGCATTTACAGAATTTTGTCGACTTTCATAGGCTGCATAATAAGTAGTATAGTAATTTAATCCAAGAAAATCAAATGACCCATTTAGCAATTTAGATTCTGCTTTCGTGAAGTTTGGTAGACGATTTCCAACAAGAGACCGCATACTGTGCGGATAGTCACCACTTGTTATTGGCTCCGCAAACCTACAAAAATGTGGAAATTCCCATTACAAACTTAATGCTAAATAGGATATTTTCTTGTCGGAAAATTTGGCATGTTATATTGCCGGAAAGTTGGCTTATTATAAAACCAAAACAAAAGTTGCTTCCAAACTTAAACATTCATAAAGCATATTTTTATTTGTTCAATGTATTTAAATTAATATTCTATTAACATATATATTCTGGAAACAAATATTAGATTATGCTAGTAAGTATTGTAAGTGAGTTACAAATTTATATTAGGTACTGACCATCCAAACATAAAATCCAAGGCTCGTAATGCAGCCTTTTTATGTTGCTTGGCTTCAGAAATCGGCACAAACCAATGTGACAATAGCGTTATCCCTATCAGACCCTTTTGAGATGCCTGCAGATTAATTTTGAACATAACACAGTCAAATAGAATACTCCATTATTCACATATAGTTCTCAATTAGGACCTAATATTCTAGCCCACCGCTAAAAAAAAGACCTGATATTTCTTCTTGTACAATTCTACGGCAGTTGCATGTGCAAGGAGCTGGTTGTGTGCCACCACATATGGTTCTGTACTTGAATCCCCACCAGTGCAATTTAGCTTCTGCCAATCAGAACATCGTCCGGGCGCGAACTCCCCTTTTGCATAACCACCAACACTATAGCTCCATGGCTCATTCAATGTGATCCAGTATTTTACCCGATCACCAAATTCCTTGTAGCAAAGCTCTGCATAGTCTCGAAAGTGATTTCTACACACACACACACATATATAGAATGATGGTTGTTAAAATTAAAATCCAATGCCAAATATTGGTTTCGAACATATTTGAAATGGTATATCTTAATTTGTTCACGTACATAATATGAGGGCTTAAGAAACCACCGTATTCGTCTTCTAAGGCTTGGGGAAGATCCCAGTGGAAGAGGGTTACAAATGGCTTTAGACCTGCATGAGTAATAGAAAAGAGTTGACGAAGTGATGTTACAAGTGGGATTGATATTGAGGTTTTATGTGATTATATATAGAAAGCTGCTTCACCATTGTGTAGGAGTTCGTTGATGAAACTGTTGTAGTATTTGATTCCTTCCTCGTTCACGCCCCCACTTAGCTTTCCATCTAATAATTAAGAACAAAACAAGCAAATACACAAATACCTCAATCAATAATAAGTGCTAAGGAAAGAAAAGGCCAATGGTAAACTATTTCTTCTCTTGGTTCAATTTTTTCAGATAACGACTTTAACTGATAACACAGCTAAGCTTGCAACACTTTCTTAGTTGGTTATATACAACGATAAAAGGAGGGCCACATGAATTATTATTTCAACAAAGAGACATTGAGGAAAATTATTATTTCAACAAAGAGACATTGAGGAACTCACTCGGTAACAATCTTGGCCATGAGATAGAGAATCTATAAGCATCCAACCCCATGTTCTTCATAATCCCCACATCTTCCTACAATAACACAAAAGATATAATTATAAAAAAGAACCTTAAAAGGATCTCATTTTCAATTTCCTATAGCTATGTTCTCTTCTCTTACTGGGCTCGAAGCAAAGAAGGCATATGTGTTTGTCTAGTTTCTTTTCTAATAAAAAACAACGAGAATTATGTGATCAAAATTTAAACCTCATAGTGGTGATATTCATCAATAGCCACATCTCCGTTGCTGCCATCTTGGATCCTTTCTGCAATTAACCGTAAAAAAACATAAAAACAAAAAAACAAAAAAAATTCTAAGCACGACTATTATATAACTAACTAGGCCCTATCTCTCACTAGAAAAAAAAAAAAAAAAAACTTGGTCCATTGTTTAATAAGTAAACTTGATTAATCAATTTTGTTCTCCTAGCAATGCTCTGCTCTGTAAGAAAAATAGGGTCGTCCCTGAGCAAGAGGGTCCATAGCTTCGCTGCGGAGATATTTTGGCCCAAGCTCAAGCCTGGGCTTGTGGTGGAGCCCGCAAAGCAGTGTTTAAGAAAAATATGAAGTCCAATTGTGAGGTATTAGCAACAACTTTTACCGTCGAAAAAAGTCAGATCTAACATAAGAAATCAAGTTTAGTGACGGTATGGGTAAAAACTGAATTTGGGATGGAAATTAAGAGTTGATCTGGATGTTTGTGACGGTAAGGGTAAAAACAAAGCCTAGACACACCTGGGTGTTTGTGGGTGTAGGTATCCCATATGCTTGGTCCTTTACCACCTCCTCCTGCAGCCCCTTCATACTACAATTTACACACACACACATAAAAGAGTACAGAATGAAGTTGGCAATGTTCAAGTGTACAGAATGAAGAAGCCAATGTTCATGCATGGATGCTTAGTCTGGCAAGAAGAAACTAATTAAGTAATTAAAACAAAAATTAAAGGGTAATTAAGCCCCCAAAAGAGAAAAGACTCACCTGGTAAGAAGATGAAGCTGAGCCAAATATGAACCCAGCTGGAAAACAGCTTCTGTTGAGGAAAGCAGTGTCATATTGACTGGGTGTAACTGGAATGGTGGCTTGGCTATTTGCCAATGCAAAGCCAATTAGTTGCAGAAAATAATTTCCTAAGAGCAAATATCCTAATTGGAGTGCCATAACTTGAGGTTTTGGTGATCTAGATAGCTTGGCTTTGCCTGTCACGGGGTTTATATATGAAGGACACATCACAGCTAAGCTCAAAAGTCAGGAGTCTCAAGACACATGTACACTGTGCATGCAACGGTTAAAGCATCTCAAATGTTCCTCAAAAAGAAAAATTAAATTTAAAAGATCGTTAAAAAATATTCATTTGATGAAGCTAAAATGTTAAATTAATGTCATAGCTTGATTTGGAATGATCAAGGAACCACTAAAAGCATCTAATTTATAAAAGCAAATTAAACATTAGCAACAATGCTTTACCACCACGACTAAAGGTCCATGGCTGATTCAACGTGATCCAATGCTTTACCCAATCATCAAATTCCTTTTAACAAAGTTTTGCATAATCTTGAAAGTGATTCCCGCATATACATAGATATGTTTGGAAAATTAAAAATCAATGGGAAATATTGATTCTAAGCACTTCATACTAGTATAAATGTGTTAACATACACATATGCACAGATATAATTACATCGGTATATCTGAATATGGATTTAGTAGCGGTCTATTTGTTTCGAGTTTCCCCACTCAACGACCCTAGTTTGCTCTCACAATGGACGCCTATTCGATGGCGGATCTATGATTTTTTTAGAGGGGTGGGCTAAATTTTTTTTGGACACCTATGTGATTCGGACTACAGTCAGGTTCTTCACCAAAACACCCACAAGCTCAAGCTGGTCAAACCACCTATTCAACATTGGCTCATAACATCACAACATAAAACCACCAGCAATGCATAAACAGAGAAACGCATGGAAAAAGAAGAAGAGAGAAACAGAGACTTGATAAAACAAAAGAGAAACAAATAGAGAAGACAAAAGGAAAGCAAGAGAAAAGAAAAATGGCGGGGAGAAAGAAGAAGAACAAGAAAAGATAGAGAAAGAAAAAGAAGAGAGAAAGGAGAGAGAAAAGAAAGAAGAAAAGGGGCGAAGGGATTAAAGAAGAAAGAGAAAGAAAATAAGAAAAAGGAAAGAGAAAACGGAGAGAGACAGAGAGATAGAGAGAAACTTTGGGCTAAAATTTGATTTATCTAAATTTGGCTTACAAATTAAGCCTACTCTAAAAAATAGGACTGGGCTAGAGCCCACTACAGCCCTATGGCTATCTCTAACCTATGAGACCAATACCAAAAAATCTCAAATTATAGCCCAATATCTCTCTCAACCCAATAAAAGTAAGAGGCCAAAATATGGGAAAACCCAAACTTGGGACCAAATACTAGTCCATCTATTGCCAAATTTTTTTTGTGTGGAGCCCACACAACCATGATTAGCCCATGTGCAAGGAGGAATGAACGGGGCCCACACTACTGTGTTGTAGAATATGTCACACCAGGTGTCGCGCGTTGGTTTGCAGTAGTTTCTTTTTTTCTTTGTTCTTTTTTAAAATTCCAATAGTAATCCAAATCAACGATCCATATTAAATCGAAGCTATTTTAATGGTAAAAAAAAAAAGATCAAATGGCTGAAATTTAAATCCACCAGCTAAAATAATATTTTAAATTAATCCAAATCATATCCAACTCCAAAACTCTATAAATACCCAACTATTTCTCAAATAAAATTGTATTTATGGAATTCAATTTTTTTAGGTCAAATTATTCAAAATATTAAATTATTAAGTTATATAAAAAGATTAAATGAAGAAAAGTTATCCATGAAAAAAATTTCGACTTAAACCATTATTAAAAAATTTAGGGTTAATTACAATTTAGTACCCTGTACTTACACCGTTAAGGCATGTTAGTCCCCGTCTTTTCAATTTTTACAATCGCATACCCTTAGTTTGTAAATTTTTTGCAATGTGGTTCCGCTATTAGGGTTTCTGTTAGATCTTTCTGTTAAATGCCTATGTGGCATTGTGGGTCCCACATTTTTTAATTTTTTTAATTTTAAATTGATTAAAAAATGAATAAAATATTAAAAATCAAAAAAATCAAAAATAAAAAATCAAAAAATTTCTCTCTCTCTCTCTCTCTCTCTCTCTCTCTGTGCAACCCAGACCCGATTTCTTCCCCCCAACCTAGATTTCTTCTCCCTCCTCCAATTTCTTCCATTTTTTTGCCATTATCAGCCATGTTTCTTCAGCTCTTAACCTTGGCCTCGCTGGTCCTCCTTCCCCTACTTTTCTTCTTCGTCTTCAAGGCTTCATCACAACCAAACCCCAAAACCAGCAACAACACCAAGCTCCCCAAATCATACCCAATAATTGGCTCTTTAATAACCCTCTACAAAAACGATGAACGCAGGCTCCCACGGATCACAGACCTCCTCCGAAGCTCGCCATCAAACACCTTCACCCTCCACCACTCTCTGGGCAAGCACTTCGTCGTCACGGCCAACCCCACTGTCGTCCAGCACATCCTCAAGACCCATTTCCCCGTCTACGAAAAGGTAACACCTTCCGCACCACCCTCACCAACCTCCTCGGCGACGACATCTTCAACGCCGACGGCGACACCTGGAAGTTCCAGCGCCAAGTCTCCAGCCACGAATCAAAAAAATCAAAAAATCAAAAATTTTATCTCTCTCTCTCTCTCTGTAAAAATTCTCCC
The DNA here is from genome assembly GCF_965620075.1 of Prunus avium. Taxonomy (NCBI): domain Eukaryota; kingdom Viridiplantae; phylum Streptophyta; class Magnoliopsida; order Rosales; family Rosaceae; genus Prunus; species Prunus avium. Next base: position 37,951,090 of record NC_142289.1, on the reverse strand, counting down.
ACAATCCCCTCAAAACCCTAACCCTAATTCATCTTTAAAATCATCCGATTTGAATCGGTGGTGTGGTTGATTCGTTCGGAATTGAGAGCCGAGAGAGATAGAGTGAAGGATGTCTGCGGCAGTGTGTGGAAGCAAGAGGTCCTTTTTCGAAGAGCTTCCTCCATCGCCGCCTCTCTCAAAAAGGCTTCGCTGTTCTTCTTCTACATCTCCCATTCGCTTCTCTGCTCCTTATCTTCTCGATCAGCTTCGCTCTCTCTTCCCTCAGATGGATCCTCAGGTATTAATGGATATGGTCTTCTTGCTATTAGATGTTATTTTTGGTTTTGGATTCCTATTGCCTGCTTGATTTCTGAGAAAAAAGGGTATTTTGGTTTTGGAGTTTAAGGTCGGGGCAGGGGAAGAAGAAATCGAGGGGGAAGGGGGAGGGAGTCTGGGAAGAGAGAGAGAGAGATAAATTTTTTGATTTTTAATATTTTATTCATATTTTAATCAATTTAAAATTAAAAAAATTAAAAAATATGGGACCCACAATGCCACGTAGGCAGTTAACAGAGAAATCTAACAGAAACTCTAACGGCGGAACCACATTGCAAAAAATTTACAAACTAAGGGTATGCGATTGTAAAAATTGAAAAGACGGGGATTAACATGCCTTAACGGTGTAAGTACAGGGTACTAAATTGTAATTAACCCAAAAATTTAATAAAGTTGTGGACTAAAAATTTGAGTCTGAAGGGTTGGGGAAAAAAATGGTTTGAGTCCAGGCATAACCCAAATGGTTACTTTTTGGAGGGGGGAAATTTGGGTTTAAGTCCAAATGAGTTGGAGAAGGCCTAACGTAGGTCCGCCCTTGGGCAGAGTATAATATAAAAATAAATCTTAATTAGCATTACTTAGTCTTTAATTAATAATTTATTTAAAATCTGGGCAAAAAGAAAGGTGGTCAATGTATATATCTTTGTCATGAATGCCCATTTTAAACACAATGCTTGGTCAAAAATAATTTTTTTCTTTTGCAACACCTTCATACTGAAATTTACAAACATAAGAGTACACAATGTTATGAAATGTGAGGCATGGAAAGAAAATTATACATTACATAATTAAAACACAAATTAAAAGGTATAATTAAGCTTCAATCGGACTGACTTGGTAAGAAGATGAAGCTGAACCAAATATGAACCCTGCAGGGAAACTACTTTTATTGAGGAAAGCAGTGCCATAATGACTAGCTTTCGTATTTCTTTAATAAAAAATTAAAGAAATAAATGGGTAATATTCAATTAGGAGAGATAGATGAATACAAAATAACAATAAGAAAAGACTATGTTAGGTTGTGCTTAGCTAATTGTTTTTAGCTTTTTTTAACAAACTTGTAATCTTGTATGTAGTCACACAAGCTCAAGGAATTTAGGATAGTTTTAGTCTGCATTCAAGATCATTACAGAAGTCAAATTCAAACTTGTCATGACTCAAATGGAATCAAGATCCATGAAGGTAAATATCATACATTACATTGCATGCATTATAGTGTTGTCCTGTATGATTAGCCAAATATGCATATCTAGTCATCATTAGTTGTCATGTGTGTAATTCCTCTTAGCTCATATTTAGAAATTAGGACTTGGGTATTTGCTAAAAAGTTGAAGTACATTGAAGAGTTTATGAGGCTACAAAACCAAGATAATTTGTGCATTCATTTATAATGGGCATCATTAGGAAAATCAGCATCTGCATCACAATACTTTGTCTAGATGACTAGTCATATAGGCCAAATATTTCCAGCACAAGATTTTTAATAAAGGCACGATTATAAGTCAAATCATTGGCTGCCAAGTGTCCTTTTGACTGCCTAATTTTACCAAAAAGGCTGGGGTTGGTCTAGACTCACCAACTCTCTCATTTTACATTTTTCATTGGGTTTTTATAGAGAGAGAGAGAGAGAGAGAGAGAGCGTAAATTAGGTTTTGCCTTTTGGGAGAAGAGTTCATGGTTTCTTGAATTCCTTTGGGGCTTTCATAGAAATTTAATTTCCCAAACTTTTGCTTAGTGATACAAAGTTTTCATCTCTCATCACTTTCATTTTCACAATTTTGGAAAACTTGGTTTTCTCTTTGGTTTGTATGAGCGTGTTCATGGCATAGAGATGAGTTTTCAAGATCTCATTTTGAAAGCTACTTCTTTTTCAGAATATTTGACCATAGCTTTGCACATCAAAGTTTTAATCTCTCATCTTTTTCATTTACACAATTTTGGAAAACTTGGTTTTCTCTTTAGTTTGTTTGAGATTGTTCATGGCTTTTGAAATGAGGTTTTCAAATGTGATTCTATCTTTGAAACCAAATGCACCCATTCAGAATTTTTGAGAGTAAAACTTCTACTTTGCATTCTCTATTTGGTGAAGTCTGAGTTTTCATTATGAGATTTTGAAAATTATTCTTTGAAATCTGCTGTGTTTTTTTATAATCTGCAGCTGGGTTTAGTTATGATTATTCATCTTCTTCAGTATGCATCTTGGTTCATTATGACAAGTCATCTTCTTTAGTCTAGATTAGATTCTTGGTTGATTTCTTTAGGAGGATGGTTTCTTGAAGGAATTGAGCCATTTTCATCTCAGAATCTATATTTCATGGTTCTGTTCAATCCAGAGCTGTGTTGCAGTGCCATGGGGTTTAGAAATTGATGGACTAGCTACCATTTCCATGAAGAACAAGCTACTGGCTCAACTAAGTTTGGAGAAGAATGTTGCACATTGAGGTAGTGTTTATTTCATAAATAGACCTAGGATTGTTTGAGCTCGTGATTTCTTTTCTGTAAGAATCTTCTTGACTTAGTGGATTCCCTAGTCGGAAGATGACTCCCATTTTTTTTCCAATGGTGGGTTTCTGAGTGAACAATTTTCTGATGTTTGGTTGTGTATGTTTGACTAGTGATACTGTGTTTGATATACTTTTGATTTATCAATGACTGTTCACACACTGTGCACCTTGGTTGTTGCTAGAACATGGGATGCCTAGATTGATGGATCCTTCTGAGTGCTTAGGTTGTCACTTAGTCATCTTCTAGGTTTGCAGGGTCTTGAGAATTGATTGATGAATGGATGTGTATTTTGCATGTTATTAGGTTTATGACTAGTTGTTAACTAGTCATATTTCTGCTAGGTTCATTTGATCATTGTCATTGTCAGATTTGTTTAATTAGGGGATTTGAATCTGTGTATCTAGTGTTTGTTCATAGGTCTTTGACTAGTCAACTAGTCATATTATTACTGAGAACAATTAATCATTGTTGTCAAGAACAATTAATCATTGTTGTCTTACATCTGTCTATTGGGGTTTCAATTTACCCCATTCAATTAAGTACCAATTTTATACTAGTCTTTTGACATGAAACTTATATAAGCAATGTCTTTTTATACTTATATAAATAAATGCCAGGTAACCTAAGAAGTCAAGATATACATGTAAGCTCTACATGCAACAGTTATATCATTTCAAATTAATAGCCTTCCCTCTCTAGTGCTGACTCAACACCTTGCTCACTTGAGACGTCCATTGCTTCTAACAGGTCACAATTCTTATTAGGTGACTTTGGAGTAGGCGGTATCGTTATATCCGCCAAGTGGATAACTTGATTCTTTTACCATGTTAGAACGTGAGTATCCAACCCAAAACTAATTAGTAATGTGGGAAGAACAAAAATATTTTAAGTTCTTTATGTTAAATTTCCATATGCAATGTGAGATACTCTTAACATGCCCTTTAATGTGTGCATTCTTTGCCCCTAATGCGTGGACAATTCTTATGGGATCGTTGCACTTAACACATGGATAACTTGAATCTAATACCATATTAGAATGAGAGCATCCAACCCAAAATTATTAATTGGCAGTGAATGAAGAGGTGCAAGATATTTTAAACTCTTTATGTTAGCTAGACTTCCATCTCTAATGTGAGGCAATTGACCAAAAAAGACATGTGGGACAAAAGTTCGAATCTAAATATTTACATACATAAAAGTTCATCCAATTGATTATGTATACATTCATAAGGAACGATCTGGGTTACAACTGGAATTTATTTTTGTTGATGTGCACAAATAACATTCACATTATTGAAGTAATACAAATATGGAATGAGTTATCATCTGTTACGTACAATAACTATAATTTGATTTGTTCAATATTTTTTTAGGAAACTTTTGAACCAATTTGCTGAAACTTTCGGGTATCTTTTCTGTCCATCATTGTAATCCACATAGTTGATACCAAACCGAACAGTGTATCCAGAACTCCACTCAAAGTTGTCTAGTAATGACCATGCAAAATATCCCTTCACATTGACACCATCCCTACACAAAAGGATAGGAAATTTCAAATGCACTTATAATTCAATGTAATGATTAATTAACTTAAATGTAAGAAGGGTAGAACATATAACTAAAATATTATTTGTTAAAAAGAACTTACTTGATTGCTCTTTGAAGGTACGAGAGGTGACTGTAGTAGTAGTCCACTCTCTGGATATCATTAAGGGCTTCTCCAAGTGATAATTTGGGATCATTATACTCATCAATGCCTACAAGGTGAAATGTGGTATCATTTAGTTTTACATGTACACTTTAGAGCATTTAATTGTATTTTACAACTATACATGTGAAACATGGATGAAGAAATTACTGAAGGCTTAAAAATAATTACCATTCTCAGTAACGTAAATTAGTGGATCATCATACTTTTTCTTTGTATATAGTAAAAGATCTTGAATTCCTCTTGGATAAACATATAGCCAATCTGAAGCAGCCTGCAACTCGATTTGAAGATAATTGAGATTTTCATGAGTTAAATTTGTATGTCGAAAACAATTAATCAACCAAATATGCTAGTAGCTTAAGCTATTAATTTGAGAAGTACCTTTGGACCAATTGGGACTCCATTACGCTCAACTGCCACAATATATATGAATATCAAAATCTAATTAATATAAGAAACTTACATTGCTCAAAATGTTTAATTTTTCAATTTGTACTCACATGATTGATTAGCACGAGCATCTGTTAAGTAGCTTGCGTTTACAGAATTATGTTGGGGTGCATAGGTTGCATAATAAGCAGTGTAGTAATTTAATCCAAGAAAATCAAATGACCCCATTACCGTCTTGGATTGTTCTTTTGTAAACTTTGGTAATCTGTTTCCAACAAGAGATCGCATGCTGTGCGGATAGTCACCACTTGTCAATGGCTCCATAAACCTAGAAATTAAGACATATAAATTCCAAACACGAACTTAAGATTACTTAAAGTATTTTTAGCCAAAAAGTGTTATGTTCAGTAACTGAGTTTATATACTTGCCATCCGAACATAAAATCCAAAGATCGTAATGCAGCATTTTTATGGTGCTTTGCCTTAGAAATCGGCACAAACCAATGTGACACTAGTGTTATCCCTATCACGCCTTTTTGAAATGCCTGCACATTTTTAACATTGATTTGGTTGATTAGACCACGCAAAAGGTACTATATTTGTTTATCCCATTGTACAACTTAATATTAGTGAATTAAACACGTTTAATCTTAATTAGGACTGAATCTTGTCACAAAAAAATAAAAATAAATAAATATGAGTTAAAGAGGACCTGATATTTATCTTTGTACACTTTTACAGCAGCTGCATGAGAAAGTAAGGAGTGGTGTGCCACCAAATATGGTTCAGTAGCCGAATCTCCACCAGTGCAGTTTAAGTTCTGCCAATCAGAACATCGTCCTGGTGCAAAACCTGCTCCTGCATAACCACCAATACTATAGGTCCATGGCTCATTTAATGTGATCCAGTGCTTTACCCGATCTCCGAATTCCTTATAACAAAGTTCTGCATAGTCTTGAAAATGATTGCTGTAGGAAAAATTAAAAATCAATATGGATTTGAATTTCATACATCATAGTAGTGTACACTGAACTTGATGGTCGTTCACTTACATAATATGAGGGCTTAAGAAACCACCATATTTGTCTTCTAAAGCTTGAGGAAGATCCCAGTGAAAGAGTGTCACAAATGGCTTTAAACCTATATACATACATGATCAATATAAAAGCAAATTAAGGTTTTGATCAAATGTGTCTTATGAGTGCACATAACTCTTATTATATATTTGCTGTAATTAGGGTGAGATGATATACGAGATTAGGCAGTTGTATTACCATTACGTAGCAGTTCATTGATGAGATTGTTGTAGTATTTGATTCCTTCTTTGTTAACGCCCCCAGTTAGTTTTCCATCTAATAATTAGAACAAAACAAGCAAATAAAGAAAACTTGTCTACAATAGAAATTGAAGTAAAACAGGTTAAACTATATTATTGGTTTCACAATAGAGCCACATTACTTCAACAAAAACATAAGAAGACTAGTGTTGTAGAAAACAAAAAAGAATTAAGTTCAAATTTGAGAATTGGTTCCAAATTTGCAACCAAATATGAATCAACTTACTTGGTAACAATCTGGACCATGAGATAGAGAACCTATAAGCATCCAATCCCATATTCTTCATAATCCCCACATCTTCCTATATATAACAACACAAGATATTTTAAGAAAGAAGTTAAAAGTTATGGATCTCAAATTTTCAATATCATGTGTTTTCTTAAGTCCCAAAAATTTAGTCACCCTGAGGTCTAGAAGATAAAGTTCGTGTGATCTTTGAACACCTTATAGCGGTGATATTCATCATTCGCCACATCGCCATTGCTGCCATTCTTTATTTTTTCTGCAAATATAACCGCAGAAAGTTTTAATTATAGATCGCCAAATATAGATTCTTGTGTTTGTGTTATGGGAAAAAGAAAAGTAAGAGGCTTCATTCTAACTAAGCCGACCAAGAAGTGGTATTAGAATCGGTCAAGGAAAATTCTTAGATCCTAGACTTGGTGTAGTGGACTCAATAAAACTGTGGCTGGATTCAATTCGCACACCAAATCATTCTGAGATGAAACTCCATACATTCTGCCTCTTTAGCTAGTCATATAAAATATGTTTTTATAAGTAAACCCATTTTAGCATGATATATTATATAAAAATTCATATAAGGCCTAATTGGAGAGAAAAACCCAAAATTAGCAACTTATCATTTTCTAATTAAAAAAAATGATATATCATGTTTTTATTTATTTATTTATTTTATTTATCAAAATGATATATCATGTTAGAATGAACCTATTTGTGAAAAGCCCTAAAATAAAATCGAAAGACGAAAGGAGCCAGCCAGAATATCTTAATGATACAAACACTCATTTTCACAACCATTTAATTAAAAAATGATAACGGAATAAAAAGACATTATTAGACGATTTTGGATGAAGGATAATACAAATCACATTCCATTTTTTTATAAGCAAAAAAAAATAATTTATTTGATATATAAGTATTAGAAGATTGGTGCACCATACTGAGAAAACTATTTTAGGGCCTTGACTTGGGGTGCTGAAAACTATTTTTAGGGAATTTTGTTATCTATGTATATAAAGCAAAAGGCAGAGAATGGTGAAATATTCAAAATACCAGAAAATGCCCTTGGTTAATGCAAACATTAAGAATTGAAATTATTAATTAAATGAGGATAATATGGTAAATTCACACCTTTTCATATTTAAAAAAATTAAAATTAAAAGAAAAATCGGATAATGGATCCTATTTTTATGGAGAACAACTACCCATTATCTTTTTTAATTCTAAAAGAAATTTTAAATTTTAAAAAAAGCCTCTCGTAAGTGCGGAGAGGCTAGTATAATATAATGAATAACAAAAGAAAAGAAAAACAGATTTAAGAACAAATATTTTAAAGAGGGTATGATTATTATAAAATATAATGTTATTATTTTTTAATAAAACTTCCACTTGGTTTCTGGTTTCATTCACATGTATTCCCCTTTGATACCTATTAATTATTTTTTCCCCCTACTATAATTTTTTATTATAGCCGGGAAAGACCAGTATTATGAAGGTCTTGAAACTAATTAACAAATTAATACTTTACTTAATTGCATCCTGTTGTAATGAAGTCAAAAATACGTAATTTCCATGAAGTAAGGCCACCACTTTGGCTTGTTTAGACATTGGAAAACGTATATATAATTAATTATTGGAAAATGCTAGGGAGACCAACTTGGGATACCAACTTGTGTACCAACTCTCTAATAGAGCGTGGAACCCATTGTATTGGTGGGCTCCACCTCTATTAGAGAGTTGGTACACAAGTTGGTCTCCCTAGCATGACCCTTAATTATATGTAGTCTCGAAAAAGGTTATGTTGACTTAATTATGGAAGCAAAACGCAAAAAGACCGCAGTTGAATCCATAAACTAAAGTTTAACAGAAACCAATAGAGGGAAAGCATTGCCAGATATAAAAAGAAAACGTGAATTTTTTTTTTAAATTTTTTTTTTTTAAAGAAAGTGATGCAAAAGAAAACGTTAATTAAAAAAGAAAGAACGAATTAGCTAGTTATTATTTGATTAAACATGCACCTGGATATTTGTGGGTGTAGGTGTCCCATATGCTTGGTCCTCTCCCATCTTCTTTTGCAGCACCTTCATACTGAAATTAATCCACACATAATGATGATGTTAGTGTTCATGCATGGATGCTTAACTGGTTTAACATTGAAATATAGACCCAGAAGCACTAACCTGGTAAGATGAAGAAGCTGTGCCAAATATGAAACCAGCTGGAAAACTGCTTCTGTTGAGGAAAGCAGTGTCATAGTGACTTGGTACAAAATCAGCTTTACTACTTGTCAATGCAAAGCCAGTTAGAAGCAGCACACCTAACACTAAAGACCCAAATTGCATTGCCATAACTGGGAGTTTTGGTGATTTAGATAGTTTGGCTCTGCCTGGCATGGTGTTTATATATAGAGGATGAAAAATTAACGGACAATAAACAATTATAAATAAATGGGTTTTTTTCAATTAGGTGACCTGGACGAATACATATAATTGTCCAACAAGACTATTCTTCCGATATCCGATAAAACAGCATCTGATAAAATAAGACTAGTCTTCGGATAAGACAACTTTAGTAAATAAATAATTCATGAAGTATAAAGTGAAGACACGCCATACATAAATGGTCAATTCATCCTTTATGATTAATCATACTTCATCACTTAATATAGATATATAAGGTTTATGTTGAAGTTTTGATAGTACGGATAGCAAAAATCCCTACCGGCCCCGTCCCTGCCCCCAATGACAGAAGATTTCGGGGAAAAATCTCGGCAGATACGGGTATTAACGAATTTTAAATATTCTCAATTGTAGACTGATTGAGGATGATATTGTTATCCTCATTTCCGAACTCGGCCCGATTAGTGATATGTTTATTTTGACTTAATAAATATATAACACGCAAAAAATTACATCATATTGAGAGTTGAATTTTATTATGAGATGATTTTGGTGTTGACAATATGATTTTATTAGTTTTTATTAGGTTTAACTTCGTTGGCCCAGAGTCAACCCTTCAGGATAAAGGTGTGACTTAGACGACACTTGCCACGTAAGAAGGTATTTTTCGATGACACTTTGCCGGGTAAGAGTCAACCTTTCCAGACAAAGGTTAATGTTTTTCGGGAACAAGCTACCTGTCCCGACACATTCTCTTTGTCGCGAGATCTTTAGTCGGGAAAGATAATGTTTTTGTAGTGACTTCTCCATTTCATCATGATATTGGTTCTCAAAGAAATGTAATCATGAAAACATTTTATACCGGAGAAAGAGAAACTTTAATTTTTGATATGGGACGTGTTCATCCTTAAGCAACACATATATGTGATGACAATGTTCGATATTGGGACCATTTTCCTTCTTTAATTATGTCGTAGAGTAGGTTTCAAGTACTCCAATTGGGAATGTGGATGACACAGTGTCTCGCATTTGCAACTAGCATGTACTGCAGGGATATGGGTACCAATTAATTATTCAAAAACGTGCGAGCGAGAGGGGCTGAAAGTCATGAAAACCAAAAGGTACACATAATTGATCTCATCTTGATTTGAAATGGTCTTGAGCTCCTTGAATTTTCAAATAAATTAACAAACAAAAAAAAAGCTTTGAGAATTTTCTGTAGATTCACCAAAAATAAATAAAATTCATCACTGCATGTGTTTATCTTATATTTGTTGTGGACGGCATATGATTTTATCCTTTTTGGCGCTAGATATTGTAGGATAGGCTTTCCACGGTAGCTATAAGACTTGTTCAATCAAATATTAGATGAAATTGGCACCTAGGTGGAAGGCGTAAATAAACTCTCCCAACAAACTAATTAGACACTAACATAACTCTTAATGAACCTATTTTAAGATATAACTGGTCAACTACTAGTCATGAACACAGAATCAACCAACACTTCTCAAATACAAGCAGAATAATTAATTAACCTTGAAAATCAATAAGAGAGCTGGGTGACACCCTGAGCACTCAGGATCCTTCACTATAGGTTTCTTCAGTGCTAACAACAACTATAGTGAAAGGTGTGTACTGAATATACATTGAGGAAATCCAAGAGCGATAAAAATAGTATGATTAGGCAACCAAGTAGAGTAACACATAGAGTTGTTCATCCAGAAACCCACCACTGGAAAAATCTGAGAATCATCATCTGGCATAAGCTTAACGATCCTAGATCCGTTAAGGAGCAGTTATACCTTCCTAAGCAATCTTCTTCTCCGAGTCAGAATGCTTGCAACTAGTCTATTATGAAAGTGACAGCTTTCCAATTAAAAAGTGTTTAATTTGGGTGCCATGATCTTTTTTTCCCATTGAAAGTATTGATACTGACAACACATATAATGACAATGTTCGATATTGGACCTTTTTTACTTCGTATCGAGTAATTGGGAATGTGGATGACACAGTGTCTCGCATTTACCAAGTAATAATGAAAAAACGTGCGAGGGAGTGGATGACATGAAATTGATCTCATCTTGATTTGAAATGGTCTTGATGAGCCCCTTGAAATTTCAAAGAAATTAACAACAACGTAAAAAAAGCTTTGAGAATTTTCTGTAGATTGACCCAAAAAAAATAAAAAATTCATCACTACATGTTTATCTTATATTTGTTGTGGAAGGCATATGATTACTGGCGTCAGACCAATTTTTGAAAATTTTGGTGTGGTCACCCTTCTAGAACAATTATTGCAGGAAACAAAAAAATAAAAACAAAAAATTCTTGAAAACAACTAGGTCAGAGAATTAAAAAATGAGATTTACTATTATACCCAATATAAGAGCCCAAATTATAAAAAAACCCTATATGAAATAGACTTTAGAAACACACCCAAAGCTCATTTACAACATAACAAGGAGGCTTCTAATTTTTTATAAACTACAAAACTGCCATCGATTTCTTAAAACAAGCTCAACCCCAAAACCTCATAGAAAAAAAACTTAAAACACTCAATAGGGCATCAAAGTAATTTAATAATCAAAATAAAATTCATTAGGGCCCGCGGCTATTTTTTGGGTTTTTTGTTGTTGTTTATTTTTAGATATTAAATGGTGTAGAGTTGATATATATCATTTGTGCTAAGAATAGGTATATGACTAAATATCTCAATTAAAAATGTTTGTGCCAGCAGATAAGCTTCGTATCTACGTAATTTGGATTTGGGATCTAGTGTCTCTTCATATAAAATCACCACTAGATTTTGAAAATTCGAAACTTTGAATCTTCACAACCTCAAATTTAAAAACTTCCACAACTTAGACAAAATTTAAATAAATAAAAAAAATATAACCATGCCACGTCATGATACTTGGAAATATGATAAACAACTAAAAAAAAATGTAAGATGTATTAAGATTAAAAATTGTCCCTGTGAAGTTTTTCTCGAAGCTAGAGATTATTATAAGATCATTAAGGAGGAGTTTGATTTGCAAGAAAACGCGTTTCTTTCCCACATACTTGGTAAGTTCAAGATTGGAACGATTTCATGCCCTCTAGAAAAATGAGGAGAAAAAAAATAAAACCCTCTATCAAGTTTGGGTTTCCTTTTGATTTTCCTCGCAATAATTAATTGTAATTTTATTTTGTACTGTATTCCCCCATTAACAATTACAAATGCGATGGGAAATGAAGTAGAATGATAGTTTCTAGTTACTTTCCTTGCATTACCGAATAAGAGAAATGAAAATTGATTTTAACATGAATCCTCTGTGTGATCCAAACACCTCCTAAGGGTAAACACACAGTCAATAAAACAAATCAATTTCATTTTTATAATTTTAAGAGTAACTTGTGTGTCTAGTTGTTCTTAATTTTCCAGTAATTATGAGTTAATAAAATATATAATGGGACAAATAATCTTTGAATTTTCCTTACCTCAATTGCACGGAGAAAATGTTTATAAAATCTGAATTCGTGGCCGTTGAATAAATAAATAAAAATATATATAACAAGACCTGTACATGTCCGTTTGAAGTTGATAAGCTATATACCGACAAATAGAATCTTTTTTCTTTTTGAGATGGACAAACAAATTAAAACGTATTTAATTATTTGTTGTATGTTCATTTTTATTTACTATAATGATCCACTTGTCGTCATGTTTGTCTTGGTAGGCAGACTTGTATAGTCCACACGCGTTTTGCTGAGTAAAGTGGTTCCATGAGAGAGAGAGAGAGAGAGAGAGAAGAGGAGAAGAGGAGAAGAATTGAAAACCAAGGCGAGGAAATCAAAGTTTTCAAGCCAATATTATTGAATGATTTTGCTTCATCGGAAATAAGCTGTTTATACAATGAACTTATGTTCGATAAAATTTATTATAATTTTGGGATTCAAATTTTGTATAAACAAATTTGACATCCCTCACATTATTGTCCATAATAGCATCTGCATTATTGAAGGAAATACAAATATATAACCAAGAGCAACAATAACTCTAATCCGATTTCTTCACTTCTAGAGCCAACCTTTGAACCATAGTGCCGACTTTTTTGGGTACCTTTTTAGTCCATCGTTATAATCAACATAATAGAGGCCGAATCGAACAGTGAATCCAGAATTCCATTCAAAATTGTCTAGCAATGACCACGCAAAGTATCCCTTCACATTAGTACCCTCTCTGTAGACAAAGTTCCAAAGACAAATAAAACCAAATGTGTTAATGTCAATGGAAGGATTGACATAACCCGAACATAGTCTTCATTAAAATAAATTTTTAATAAAAAAACTTACTTGATTGCTGCTTGAACATAACAGAGGTGGTCATGGTAGTAGTCAATTCTAACGGTATCATTAAGGGCTTGCTCAAGTGATAGTGTGGGATCATTCAACTCATCAACGCCTAGAATATAATATGTTTTAAGTAGTCTTAAAATGTGTTTTGAAACATTGATGATGTAATAAATAAAGGCTAAAAAATAATTACCATTCTCTGTAATGTAAATGAGTGGACTGTCATACTTTTTCCTTATGTAGAGTAAAAGTTTGTAAATTCCTTTAGGATAAATATATAACCAGTCTGAACCAGCCTACAGCGCCATTTGAAGAAAAGTAAGATTTTTAGAAGTTACATTTGCATGTGGAAAATCGTAATTTCCATATTATGCTACCTAAAAAATTTAATTTGATACGTACTTGTGGACCAATTGGAACCCCATTAAGCTCCGCTGCCACACCAAATATATGAATATCATAATCTAATTTTTTAAGAAACTTAAATTGTTTAAAGTAATTACGTTTTTCAATTTGTACTCACGTGATTGATTAACGCGAGCATCTGTTAAGTAGCTTGCGTTTACAGAATTGTTGTGACCTGCATAACTTGCATAGTAAGTAGTATAATAATTTAGTCCAAGAAAATCAAATGACCCAGCTAGCAACTTGGATTGTTCTTCCGTAAATCTTGGTAATCGACGACCAACAAGAACTTGCATGCTGTGCGGATAGTGGCCACTTGTAATTGGGTCCATGAACCTTAAAAAACATGGAATTGCCAACCATTAACAAACTATTATACAAGTTATACTAGCTAGTAAATTTTATATTCATAAATAAGCATTTAAATACATGAGTTGGTATATAAATTAATATTAATATACTTGCCATCCAAACATAAAATCCAAAGCTCGTGATTGCGCATTTGTATTGTGCGTTGCATTAGAAGTTGGCACAAACCAATGTGACACTAGTGTTATCCCTATCACGCCACTTTGAAGTTCCTACACGGGAATTCGAACATTAGCTTTTAGTTGATTTAGAGCCAAAAATATAAGGTATAATATTTGTATATCTCAATATACAAAGTATTAATTTCCTTAGTTAAGACCCAATATTCTAACCAAAATGTAATATTTAACCGGACCTGATATGTAGTCTTGTACAAGTCTACAGCAGTTGCATGAGCAAGGAGAAGGTTGTGTGTCACCAAATATGGTTCAATAGCGGAATTTCCGCCAGTGCAATTTAATTGCTGCCAATCAGAGCATCGTCCTGGTGCGAAGGTTCCGATTGCATAACCCATGTTACTATAGGCATATGGCTCATTCAATGTAATCCAGTGCTTTACTCGATCACCAAATCTCTCAAAACAAAGGTTTGCGTATTCCTTAAAATGCTCGCTGTATATACACATTTCAAAATGTATATGTTATGGTAATATTTATTTAATGAAATAATGAATATTATACTGATAATAGAATTTTTCACTTACACAATTCGAAAACTTAAGAAACCACCGTATTCTTCTTCCAAAGCTTGTGGAAGATCCCAATGGAAGATGGTCACAAATGGCTTTAGACCTATATATGTATATGTATACAAAATCAATCAAAGCAAATTAAATTGATTAAATGATATTTTACGAGGCATATCAATCATTGTTCCTTTAAGGATAGATGATTCACCTTTGTCTAGGGTATCATTGATGAGTTTGTTGTAATATTCAATTCCAGCCTCGTTCACGCCCCCACTTAGTGTACCATCTAATAATTAGAAATAAAAGACAATAATAAAAAAACAACTCGATCTACCAGTAGAAATTAAAGTTAAAAAAATAGCCCTTGAAATTTGACTATAATATATATAATTTGGTTCAATTCTTTTAATTAATTCTTTTCATAATGTTGGTTACATTGTACTGAAAAACTTACTTGGTAACACTCTGGACCATGAGATAGAGAACCTATAAGCATCCAATCCCGTATCATTCAGGATCTCTACATCTTCCTATACATAATAATAACACACAAGATATATATAACTATGAGAAAGAAAATAATAATTGAGGATCTCATCTTTGATCCCCTATGTTTTCTTAAGGCTCACAAATTATGTGATTTTGAAACCTTATAGCGGTGATATTGATCAACTGTGACATCCGCATTGCTCCCATCCTTAATTCTCTCTGCAATTAACCATAGAAAATTTTGACTATTTAGAACGGGGAAATATCATGCACTCTATTATGCATGTACCAACTTGTGCACTACGGGCATCACCTCTATATTAAAAGCTTGCCATGTGTGGCTTGTCCATGGACCATGGTAAATTATTATTATAATAAATACATGAAGTAATATTATGATACGAGAGAAAAATAATATAAGAATTAAAATTGGTTTCCTTCGAGATTTACTCATTAAAACTTTCCATATACTTGTAATCCGTGCATCCAAATCATTAAGGCATCTAGTGTCCCATTGGTGTTCATCAGGAAAGGTTAAGCATCCAGGCCGAACCCGGTTTATGGAATTTTGTATCCTCATGTTGTGTTTCCTTCATCTGAATTCTGAACCTAGCTGGCTAGCTATGGTGATGGAATTTTTCTATTATATATTTATATATCCACAGTGTTTCTGTCTTAATGATTTGGATGCCCCAAAGCCTCATACGAAAGCAGAAGGCATGCGATTTGGACAAAGCAAACAGAAAAAAGAATGACGCCTGCAGATTGAGTTAGTTCAATTTTCATATTTTAACTCTAATGGATTGTTTGATGAGGGACATACCTGGATATTGGTGTTGTGAATTAGAACCAACTCACTCCCCTTTAGACCTTGTTGTTGATGGACTTTGGACAAGACTCAATGATGGATGAATCTTACACACACACACAGAAAATAATCAAGCACAAAAGACACAAGTGTTTATAGAGGTTCAGCAATTTGCCTACATCCTCTTTGGTGATCCCCTTGAGAAATTTCACTAGTGAAGATAGGTTACAACTTTGGTTTACAAATGGAAACCCCCTTAGAACACTACCCACACAATCTGTTTCTCTCACACCCTTGCTCAACACCTTGATACACTTGAGAATTCTCTCCTCTTCTTGACTCACTAGTTCCCAGCTACTTTTCTTCCAACTCTCTCTAACTCTCTTACAATTTCAGACTTACTCACTCTTTCCTTTAATACATGAGCCTCTAGACTTGAGAGAAGACCCTTGCTTTGTCTCCTACGTTCTGCCCTTGAATGCCTGACATAGACCACAGGTTAGGCCAGCCACAAGCTATGTATTGATGGTTACTTGTGTAGCCACCCTATATAGAACCATACGTTGGCTACACCTTGAAAACAAGTCTTCCAATGTCCTTCAATGCTACCTCCAACCTCCCAATTGATTGCCAACGTTCTTCTGACTTAGAAGTGACCCCTAGAGTCCTTGCAAGTAGGTAGGAGGCGATAGCCCTTGAAAAATGGAGTCCAAAACTCGAGGAATCAGAAACAGCACGTGCTGGGCGACTGGTCGCAAGAAGGTTTTGCTCCAGACTTTGACTATGCTTAAAAACGACCGGTCGCAAATAGCAGGCGACCGGTCGCGAATCGATATTGCTCCAGACTTCGACTCTGCTTCGAAACGACCGGTCGCAAATAGCAGGCGACCGGTCGCTAGTCCGAAACCTTGTATCCTTTATGCAAGCCAATTTTCCAACAATTGGTGGGTGTAGTTATCCCATATTCTTGGTCCTCTACCATCTTCTTGGACAGCACCTTCATACTGAAACGTACACACAAATATACGTAAGAGTATGTACACAGTAAAGATGTCAAAATATTCATGCATGGATGCTAATTGTTCTGGCATTGGAAGAAAATTAAACTTACTTAATCATACGAACCGCAAAGTAAATGGTAATTAAGCTCTTTAAGAAACTGACCTGGTAAGATGCTGAAGCCGCGCCGAATATGAACCCTGTTTCAAAATTGGTCCTGTTGATAGTGTCACAAACAACTGGTGGATCTGTAGCAGCTTCGCTACTTTGCAATGAAAAGCCAATTACTAGCACCAGACCAAAGGGCAAAGACCCTAATTGCATTGCCATAACTAATTAAGGGGCTTTTGGTGATCTATCTGGATAAGTTGGCTCTTCCTTGCATTTGCATGTCCTTTATATACAGGAAGCTATGCGTACTGCACCCGGGAATATATAATAAACAATTCAATAATGTATTTGTAAACACAACTAGAATTCAAAAGGGTGTGCTGATCAGGTCCTTCCAAATCTAAGAAATTCTTCTGTGATGGTTATTAAGACTCGTGATAAACAAGTAATATTGATTATTAAGATTCGTGATAAGATGCCTCTGCAATATATTTTTATTTTGTTAGATTTACAATAAAATGGTCATTTAAAGCTAAAAAAGTGACTTGAATCGGACTCTCTTGTTAGTCCACAACATGTGTGATACTCTTTCCTCCTTTGGGATTTGTCCCATGAGGTTGTCCTAGGAATGTTTTAACGTGGACACTATATCGTGTCGCTCGTTGTATATCTTTGGTTCTACGAATGAATTCTCTTTCTTAAAATAAAAAGCTAAAACGTTTTTCATCGAAGCAAATTGCTAAAGATAATTTTCTTTTAGTAAGATCGTATGAGATATTATTTTGTTGAAACACAGCCATCGAACCAGAATGGGGTCAATGAGGAGGGACAAAACTTTGTTATCAACAACGGGAAAAGGGGCGCAGTAGTGTGAAGGTCCATTAGTTTGTGACGCCATAAAGTATTTGATCTCATCTTCATTTGAAGCAGTCGTGAGCTCCTTCATTTTTCAAAGAAAAGAAAATGGCTATCAGAATTGTCTTTGGCGTTGCAAACAAAAAGTCAAAACTCCATGCTTATCATGCGTATATATATTTATTACTGTTTATTATGGAAGCCATAACTTTGAGCTAAATTTATACGCTAGCTATTGTAGACTTGTTCAAGCAGCAGTACGTATCATCGATGTGAAAATTTTCACACAAGTCTTGTTGTTATCTAGCTAATATATTGAATTGAATCACTGCTATATAGAAATGCGTATCTAGCTAACAAGTTAAGAAATTCTGTATATTTACATATTAAGCATTGGCTGTAGCCTGTATGAAGGTGTTATGTTATACAAAAGATCTTGGATTCTTGGGTTTAATTGGGTCCAGTAAATCATCCCGCATTGATACCTTGTAAAGACAAAGAAGGACTAATAACTCACTACTACTAACACCTATAATGTTCTCAACTTAATCACCTGTATAGTTCGGCATGTGTAAGGTTTTATACAAAACATCTCGATGTTATTAGTAGTAGAACCAGTTATTATATTTGTATCTTAATTTTCCAAGTTCTTGATGTAGGAGTTTACATTCTTCAGCAGTTGATTACGGTATTGACTTATGTAGCTAGATTAGATGATACGCAAAAATAAATTGATTACTATCTTCTAGGGAGTGGCTGGGAGAGAATTCAAGTATACCTTACATCTGCTGTGAAATTTTTTTAAATGATAAATTAGAAGAGTTAATTATAGTACATTAAATATAAATCCCTTTCTCGGGAGCAGTTCTTTTTCAGATAAGGACTGCGAGGGAATTGAAATAATCTAAATTATTCAGCTCGATTTGCATATTATTCAGCAGCACCAATGACAAAAAATAAATAATCTAAAATTACTCAGCTCGATTAAAGGGACAATTGTTTCCAACATCAAACAATATAAACAAACAAGCGTCATTCCAACTTTATAAAAATAAAAAAAATAACAACTATTTTCCTCATATTCCAACTATTAAAAAAACTATTTTCCAGACATCGCATCATACGTGAAAATTACAAAATTTTTATATATATATATATATATATATGTAGAAGCACCGTCGTATATTCCGGCAGTATTATACATGAGATAACTGTCGTCAATTCTCCATGTTCTGGAAATTATTATTAATTCTCCATCGAAGCATTTAATGTCTGAATTTGTTTTTTCTCTTGCTGTTTTCTCCTAATCCTTTCGACTAGCTAACAAGATTAGAAATTATATATATTATCATACAAAAAAATAAAATAAAAATTAAGCATTGGTTTGTGGAAACTAGATGTATGAAGATAAAATGCCATGAGGAGCGTGAGGAACGTATATACAATTGCAAAATATATTTGATGAAATATTATAAAAAAAACAACTGGGTTTGTACGTGGAGCCATGCACCTAAAAATGAATCATTCCCGTAAACTTGGCCGTTTAAAAAAGAGTTGACATTTTTATAAGTGTTTTGGTTCACGACAGAGTCAGAAGTCCCATGCTATGTTGTCAGATACGATTCAAATTATGGTATGTTTACTAATCCGTAGTTGAATTTGGGGGAATTGAATTGAGGAGGAATTTGATTGAGGAGAATTAGATTCTGAATTCCTATTGAAGTTGTTTACTAAACCATATGGATTGAGGGGGAGTTAGATTCCATATTCCTATTGAAGTTGTTTACTAAACCACATGGAATTGGGGTAGGAGTGGTACTAATTACTCAAATGTCCTCGTTGTTGGGTTAAAGTAGATAACAAATTTGAAAATTTGAATATTGTGTGAGGATATAATGGGTAAAAAAAAAGAATTCCTAATGGGTTCATTCTCCATGAATTAAAATACTACCTCCCACTTATTTTGTTTCAATCCAAAATATAAAAGATAAAAGAGATGCCTTTGGGAAAAAAAGTAACCAATTCACTGCTTTTTATTGCTGAATATTTCGGAGGTACATTCGCATTATTAAAGGAAATACAAAGATGGAACCAAGGGATTCAAATTTGACATCCCTCTCACATTATTGTACGGAGGTGCATTCGCATTATTGAAGGAAATACAAAGATGGAACCAAGACCAACAATAACTATAGCTTGATTTCTTCACTTCTTAGCAAATTTTTGAACCACTGCGCCGAGCGTTTTTCATACCTTTTTAACCCATCATTGAAATCCACATAGTTGAGACCGAATCGAACAGTGTATCCAGAAGCCCATTCAAAATTGTCTAGCAATGACCATGCAAAGAATCCCTTCACTTTGACACCATCCCTATACACACAAAACAAAAAAACAAAAAAAATCAAATTCGTTAATGTCAATGTAAGGATTCAAATTCAATATCCCAAACATAGTCTTAATTAAATAATTTGTTAATAAACACTTACTTTATTGCTGCTTGAACATAACAAATGTGGCGATGATAGTAGTCAATTCTATCGGTATCATTGAGGGCTTCCACAAGTGATAGATTGGGATCATCCAACTCATCAACGCCTACAATATAATGTGTTTTATGTAGTCTATAAACATTGATGGTGCAATTAAATAAGGCTGAAAAAATTACCGTTCTCAGTGATTGGATCATTATACGTTTCCTTTACGTACACTAAAAGATCGTGAATTCCTTTTGGATAGACATATAACCAATCTGAGCCAGCCTAAAACATCATTGGAAGATAGTGAGATTTTTAGGAGTCAGATTTGCATACTAATGGCGTAATTAGCTAACACTTGATTTGATGTGTACCTGTGGACCAATGAGGACCCCGTCAAGCTCCGCTGCCACACCATATATGAATGTCATAATCTAATTTTCCTATGAAACTTACAATAATTTCTCCAAGCAATTAAGTTTTTCATTTTGTACTCACATGATTGATTAACGCGAGGATTTGTTAAGTAGCTTGCCTTTACAGAATTGTTGTGACCTGCATAGCTTGCATAGTAAGTAGTATAATAATTTAGTCCAATAAAATCAAATGACCCAGCTAGCAACTTGGATTGTTCTTCTGTGAATTTTGGTAATCGACGTCCAACAATAAGTCGCATGCTTTGCGGATAATTGCCACTTGTAATTGGCTCCATGAACCTAGAAAAACATGGAAGTGCCAACCATTAACAGAGCTTCATACATGTTATACTAGCTAGTAAATTTTTTATTCATAAATACTTGCCATCCAAACATAAAATCCAAAGATCGTGTTGCTGCATTTCTATGGTGCGATGCCTCAGAAATCGGTTTAAACCAATGTGACACTAGTGTTATCCCTATCACGCCTTTTTGAGATGCCTGCACAAGAACATTAGTGTTTGGTTGATTTAGAGCCAAAAATATATGGTACAATATTTGTATATCTTGATACACAAAGTAATAATTCTGTGAAGAAAGAAAAAACAGTATTAATTCCATTTTGTATTGCTACTTAATACCACTGACTAATATAGAATTCTCAATTAGGGCCCAATATTCTAACCAAAAGATAATAACCGGACCTGATGTTTACTCTTGTACACTTGGACAGCAGCTGCATGAGAAAGGAGGAGGTGGTTTGTTACCAAATATGGTTCAATAGCTGAATCTCCACCAATGCAGTTTAGTTGTTGCCAACTAGAGCATCGTCCCGGTGCAAATGTCCCGATTGCATAACCCATGTTACTAACGGTATATGGCTCATTCAACGTGATCCAATGCTTTACTCTATTACCAAATTCCCTAAAACAAAGGTCTGCATAGTCCCTAAAATAATTGCTGTATATACACATTTCAAAATATATATGTTATGGTACTATTTATTTGATCAAATAATGAATTTTATACTCATGATAGAATTTGTCACTTTCACAATCTGATGGCTTAACAAACCACCAAATTCTTCTTCTAATGCTTGGGGAAGATCCCAATGGAAGATTGTTGCAAATGGCTTTAAACCTATATATACATCAGCAGTAAAAGCAAATTAAATGGGAGTGTTAGCGAGATATCCTATTCTATTAGGATATTATTTTATTTATTTCCTTTTGTATAGATATTACGTAATTAGGATTCCACTTATTTTCCTAGTTTAACCCTACTAGGGTTTGTAACCTTGTATTATAAATACCTCATTTCGGAGAATGAAAGATATCTGAAAATATTCTACCATATTGTTTGACTTTATCTAGCTAATATATTGAATTGAATCACTGCTATATAGAAATGCGTATCTAGCTAACAAGTTAAGAAATTCTGTATATTTACATATTAAGCATTGGCTGTAGCCTGTATGAAGGTGTTATGTTATACAAAAGATCTTGGATTCTCGGGTTTAATTGGGTCCAGTAAATCATCCCGCATTGATACCTTGAAAAGACAAAGAAGGACTAATAACTCACAACTACTAACACCTATAATGTCCTCAACTTAATCACCTGTATAGTTCGGCATGTGTGAGGTTTTATACAAAACATCTCGATGTTATTAGTAGTAGAACCAGTTATTATATTTGTATTTTATTTTTCCAAGTTCTTGATGTTGGAGTTTACATTCTTCAGCAGTTGATTATAGTATTGACTTATGTAAGCTTGATTAGATGATACGCAAAAATAAATTGATTATTATCTTCTAGGGAGTGGCTTGGAGAGAATTCAAGTATAGCTTACATCTGCATGTGAAATTTTTTTAAATGATAATTAAATTAGAAGAGTTAATTATAGTACATTAAATATAAATCCCTTTCTCGAGAGCAGTTCTTTTTCAGATAAGGACTGCGAGGAAATTGAAATAATCTAAATTATTCAGCTCGATTTGCATTATTCAGCAGCAATGACAAAAAATAAATAATCTAAAATTACTCAGCTCGATTAAAGGGACAATTGTTTCCAATATCAAACAACATAAACAAACAAGTGTCATTCCAACTTTATAAAATAAAAAAAATAAAAAAAACTATTTTCCTCATATTCCAACTATTAAAAAAATTATTTTCCAGACATCGCACCATATGTGAAAATTACAAAAATTTAATATATATATATATATATATATATATATATGCAGAAGCACCGTCGTATATTCCGGCAGTATTATACATGAGATAACTGTCGTCAATTCTCCATGTTCTGAAAATTATTATTAATTCTCCATCGAAGCATTTAATGTCTGAATTTGTTTTTTCTCTTGCTGTTTTCTCCTAATCCTTTCGACTAGCTAACAAGATTAGAAATTATAAATATTATCATACAAAAAAATAAAATAAAAATTAAGCATTGGTTTGTGGAAACTAGATGTATGAAGATAAAATGCCATGAGGAGCGTGAGGAACGTATATACAATTGCAAAATATATTTGATGAAATATTATAAAAAAAAACAACTGGGTTTGTACGTAGAGCCATGCACCTAAAAATGAATCATTCCGGTAAACTTGGCCGTTTAAAAAAGAGTTGACATTTTTATAAGTGTTTTGGTTCACGACAGAGTCAGAAGTCTCATGCTATGTTTTCAGATACGATTCAAATTATGGCATGTTTACTAATCCGTAATTGAATTAGGGGGAATTGAATTAAGGATGAATTGAATTGAGGAGGAATTTGATTGAGGATAATTAGATTCCGGATTCCTATTGAAGTTGTTTGCTAAACCATATGTATTGAGGGGAGTTAGATTCCATATTAATTCCTATTGAAGTTGTTTACTAAACCATATGGAATTGGGGTAGGAGTAGTACTAATTACTCAAAAGTCCTCGTTGTTGGGTTAAAGTAGATAACAAATTTGAAATTTTGAATATTGTGTGAGGATATAATGGGTAAAAAAAATGAATTCCTAATGGATTCATTCTTCAGGAATTAGAATAACACCTCCCACCAAGGAATTGAATTCCTTTAAAATCTGGAATTCAATTCCTTATTTTGTGTGGGCCCCACTTACTTTTCAATTCCTTGATGTGAAGTAAACGCAGGAATCCTCCTTATGCGGAATTCAATTCATGATGAGAATTCCAAATGCTTAAAAAAAGGGGGGAGAGAGAGAGAGAGAGAGAGAGAGAGGCCATCTCAAAATTTTGAGATTTTGTTTCAATCCAAAATATAAAAGATAAAAGAGATGCCTTGGGAAAAAAAGTAACCAATTCAAGTGCTTTTTATTGCTGAATATTTCGGAGGTACATTCGCATTATTAAAGGAAATACAAAGATGGAACCAAGGGATTCAAATTTGACATCCCTCTCACATTATTGTACGTAGGTGCATTTGCATTATTGAAGGAAATACAAAGATGGAACCAAGACCAACAATAACTATAGCTTGATTTCTTCACTTCTTGAGCAAATTTTTGAACCACTGCGCCGAGCGTTTTTCATACCTTTTTAGCCCATCTTTAAAATCCACATAGTTGAGACCGAATCGAACAGTGTATCCAGAAGACCATTCAAAATTGTCTAGCAATGACCATGCAAAGAATCCCTTCACTTTGACACCATCCCTATACACACAAAACAAAAAAACAAAAAAAATAAAATTCGTATGTAAGGATTCAAATTCAATATCCCAAACATAGTCTTAATTAAATAATTTGTTAATAAACACTTACTTTATTGCTGCTTGAACATAACAAATGTGGCGATGATAGTAGTCAATTCTATCGGTATCATTAAGGGCTTCCACAAGTGATAGATTGGGATCATCCAACTCATCAACGCCTACAATATAATGTGTTTTATGTAGTCTATAAATATATGTTGAAACATTGATGATGCAATTAAATAAGGCTGAAAAAATTACCATTCTCAGTAATGTAAATGATTGGATCATTATATTTTTCCTTTACGTACACTAAAAGATCGTGAATTCCTTTTGGATAGACATATAACCAGTCTGAGCCGGCCTAAAACACCATTGGAAGATATGTGAGATTTTTAGGAGTCAGATTTGCATGTGGAAAATAATATTTAATCATTCGTACTATACTAATGGCTTAATTAGTTAACACTTGATTTGATGTGTACCTGTGGACCAATGAGGACCCCGTTAAGCTCCGCTGCCACACCATATATGAATGTCAGAATCTAATTTTTCTATGAAACTTACAATTTCTCCAACTCCAAGCAATTAAGTTTTTCATTTTGTACTCACGTGATTGATTAACGCGAGGATCTGTTACATAGCTTGCCTTTACAGAATTGTTGTGACCTGCATAGCTTGCATAGTAAGTAGTATAATAATTTAGTCCAAGAAAATCAAATGACCCGGCTAGCAACTTGGAGTCTTCTTCCTTGAATTTTGGTAATCGACGTCCAACAAGAAGTCGCATGCTGTGCGGATAATGGCCACTTGTAATTGGCTCCATGAACCTACAAAAACATGGAAGTGCCAACCATTAACAGAGCATCATACAAGTTATACTAGCTAGTAAATTTTATATTCATAAATACTTGCCATCCAAACATAAAATCCAAAGACCGTGTTGCTGCATTTCTATGGTGCGGTGCCTCAGAAATTGGCTCAAACCAATGCGACACTAGTGTTATCCCTATCAGGCCTTTTTGAGATGCCTGCACAACAACATTAGTGTTTGGTCAATTTAGAGCCAAAAATACATGGTACAATCTTTGTATATCTTGATGCACAAAGTATTAATTCTGTGAAGAAGAAAAAAAACAGTATTAATTCCATTTTGTATTGCTACTTTATACAACCGACTAACATAGAATTCTCAATTAGAGGGCCCAATATTAAAGATAATACTCGGACCTGATATGTACTCCTGTACACTTGGACAGCAGCTGCATGAGAAAGGAGGAGGTGGTGTGTTACCAAATATGGTTCACGTGCTGAATCTCCACCGGTGCAATTTAGTTGTTGCCAGCTAGAGCATCGTCCCGGTGCGAATGTCCCGATTGCATAACCCATGTTACTAACGGTATATGGCTCATTCAACGTAATCCAATGCTTTACTCTATCACCAAATTCACTAAAACAAAGGTCTGCATAGTCCCTAAAATAATTGCTGTATATACACATTTCAAAAAATATATGTTATGGTACTATTTATTTGATCAAATAATGAATTTTATACTCACGATAGAATTTGTCACTTACACAATCTGATGGCTTAACAAACCACCAAATTCTTCTTCTAATGCTTGGGGAAGATCCCAATGGAAGATTGTTGCAAATGGCTTTAAACCTATATATACATGTATACATCAGCAGTAAAAGCAAATTAAATTGATTATATGATGTTTTAAGAGTTTTACATATCGATCATTAATCTTTTAAGGTGAGATATGCTTTACCTTGGCGAATGGTTTCATTGATGAGCTTGTTGTAATATTCAATTCCAGCCTGGTTTACTCCCCCACTTAGTGTTCCATCTAATAATTAAAAACAAAACACAACAAATAAGGAAATAACTCGATCTAACTCGAGCAAGGAAAGTGTTTTCTAGCAAACAAAAAAGGAAAAAGAAAAACAAACAGAATTGCCATGTGTACATATTGAGGATTATCAACTTACTTGGTAACAATCTGGACCATGAGATAGAGAACCTATAAGCATCCAACCCTATATTCTTCGCAATTGCCAAATCTTCCTATATATAGTAAGGCACAAGTACATATAATCATAAGAAAGAAATAAAAATTGAGGAGCTCATCTTCGATGCCCCTATGTTTTCTTACAAATTATGAGATTTTTGAACCTTATAGCGGTGATATTGATTAATAGTAACATCTCCGTTGGTCCCATCCGCGATTTTTTCTGCAATTAACCATAGAAAATTTTGACTATATATTTATTAATAATAGATAAATTAAGTATTATTATATATCCATAGACCAGTGTTTCGGTCTTAATGATTTGGATGCCCCAAAACCTCTTACGAAGTCAAAAGGCATGGGATTTGGAGAAAACAATTCAGGGAAAGAATGACACCTGCAGAGATACTGAGATATAGAAAGCTTTAATTAAGAAACAAATTAAAAGATTAAGTGATTATTTTTTTTAGAGGCAGACCTGGATATTGGTGAGTGAAGTTATCCCATATGCTTGGTCCTCTACCATCTTCAAAGGCAGCACCTTCATACTGATATGTACACACACACATATACAAATATATGTAAGAGTACGTAGACAATGAATGCTTATTATTGGTCTGGAATTGAAAGTAAATTAAACCTAATTAATCATATGACCACAAAGTAAAGAGTAATTTAATTAGCCCCGCAATGGACTGACCTGGTAAGATGCTGAAGCCGCACCAAATACGAACCCTGTTTCGAAACTGCTCCTGTTGAGAAAGTCACAAACAACTGGTGGATCTGTAGCAGCTTCGCTACTTTGCAATGAAAAGCCAATGACTAGCACCAGACCCAACAGCAAAGACCCTAAATGCATTGCCATAGCTAACTTGAGGCTTTTGGTGATCTAGGTAAGTTGGCTCTTCCTTGCATATTGCATGTCCTTTATATAGAGGAAGGTGTACGTACTTCACCCGATAATAGATATAATAAACAATTCAATAATAATGTTTTTGTAAACACGATTGGAATTCAAAGGGTGTGCTGATCAGGTTCTGCCAAATCGTACGAAATTCTTTTTGTAAATGATTATTAAGTCTCGTGATATATATAAGATACATTTGCAAATTGCAATATGTTTTTGTTTCTTATTATAAGCAAGATAAAATGACCATTAAAACTAAGCATTGGTTTGGAAGAGTCTTGAGCTCCTTGATTTGTAAATACCTGTATATTTACAAAACTAAGCATTGGCTTTTGGGAAATATATATTTGAAGTTTTATTTATTTATTTGAAACCACATATACGAGGGTGTTGTTGATTGTATTCACTTCTATAGCTAGATTAGATGATATGCAAAAATAAATTGATTATCTTTTAGGGAGTGGGTTGGAGTGAGTTCATGTTATAGCTTCTACCTGCATCTGCATGCAGAATATATTTCTTTTGTGCATGGGAAAATCGATCTTTTAAATTTTAAATTAGAAGAGTTCCCGATAGGGTATCTTCTCGAGAAAAGAACTGGAAAAAAAATAATATTCTCAAACTATATTGCTCGCCTCATTTCCTGAAAGGATACTTCCCCTTCTTGCAAATCACGGTTTTGACATATGTGCAAAAATAATTCATTAAAAACACAAAAATAAAAACTTCTACACACATGTCAAACTGCTAGTGGCAAGAATGTAGGAGTTCCTATTTACCGGGGAATGAATGAAGTATTTTCCTAATAAAAAAATAAATAATTTGGTATAAGTCCAATTCTTATGATAGAATTTGGGTGCAATTCCACACACATATTGTTAGTAATCCAAGTCCTCTGACTTCAATGCCACATAGGATTACATTCCTTTTCTAATTTTATGATGTAATCATATATATTTTTTCTTTTAAAATTTATTTTCATGTTCCAATTATGCCCTTATGATTTAAATCGGGAAAGACTAATTTATATCAAAATAATTAGCTAATTAATGCAACTATTGATTCTGAATGCAATTCATAAAATATTTTCTATATTTGACCTTTTAGTTAATTATGATTTGAATTTATAAAATATTTTCTTGTCTATCCATTTTAATTTTGAAAATCCCATAAACATGTGTTGATACAAAAAAAATAAATATAATCTTTCTTCTTCCTTCTTTTTCTTCTTACAATCCTATGGACTAGGAATATACATGAATGTTAATTAGGTATGGATAGGTAAATTACCTATGGAGGAGGTATACATATGAATGCTATTTATCGAGGAGGTATACATATGAATGTTAATTAACTATGGAGGAGATATATGATATGAAATTACCTATGAAGGAGGTATACACAAACATGCAAAGCAGGTAAATCAAACCACCCAAAGACATATATACCTCACCATAAGGTATTCACTGGTTGAAAGCGTTTGATAAATTGAGATTAATTGTAAAAATATGATATTAATTTATTGATTGCAGTTATTATAAAATTTAGAGGAGTGACTGTACAATGGCAATATGCGTAAATGTTTTAAAAACAGTGGCCAAGGCTTTGCATACTTGGCTGGCCTGTTGAGTCGCTGGACCTAATTCTACGTCAAAAGAGAGGTGGACTGCATTCATAGTGCAAACTCAAAATTGGACCTATATCGAAAGATCCCATAAAATAAAAACCAAGTGTGATCAAATCTTAAACCATTTTATTGCAATCCAACTAAAAAAACTATTTTCCTGACATCACAGCTGGCAGTAGGGATCCTTTGAGCCTGGGTTTGGCTGGTTAATTAGCCATAGAATTGTGAGAATGTGAAGAAATATCACACATCTACTTCTTTCATTGTCAATTAATTTTAGGGTTAAACCTCGACTTCCTTCAAGAATACCCTTTGCATAAGCGCCAACATATAATCCAAGTGTATTATACATTACAGATTCGCTTGTTATCCATTCTCCATGTTCCAGCAGTACGTAGCATCTGAAAATTATTATGAATTTTTTTTCTTGCTGTTATATCTCCCAATGCTGACAAGATAAGAAATTCTCTACACATATTATATACATTAATTGAGCATTGGTTTGTGGGAACTATGTATTTGAAGGTGTTGATTATTATTAAATGGGCGATTTGAGTATCGCATGTGATTTTGGGAATTCTTTCAGAATCTCCTGTATGTATATAAAATTCCATGAGGAGCACGAGGAACATATATATAATTACAACATGTATATATGATAAAAACTTGCACAAGCAAGGTGTGTACGTACAGGTCAGCACCTACAGATTAACCATTCCGATAAACTTGGCCGGTTTCGAAAAGAGTTGAGATTTCAAAAGTTTTTTGGTTCAAGAAATATACTCATAGCACGTTACCTATGTTCAAGAAAGCTGTCCGCACTGTTTAAGAAATCAGAAGTACCGGATATATACTGTCAGATATGATTCAAATTGATGCTTTAGTTTTGTAAGAGTGGCTATATAGTATTCCCTTAAGCAGAGAAACTGTAATGAGGGTAGAGGTGTTCTTGATTATGATATATATGTGATATATTTGAAGGCAGTTGAGGTTCCCTCTAAAACCAATTGGCAATAGGTGGAGTAATTCAACTTCTTATAAATCCAGGCTAAATTACTTAACTTTTCAATATGGGACAATTACTCTCAATAATATTTGCATATCGCATGTGATTTATTATAATATAGTTCATAGTCTTGGGATTCAAATTTGGTATATACAAATTTGACACCCCTCACTCACATTATTGTACACTAACAACTTCCACGTTATTGAAGGAAATACAAATATGGAAGCAATACGAACAATAACTATAATCAGATTTCTTCACTTCTTGAGCAACCTTTTGAACTAGTGTGCCGAAGATTTTAAGTACCTTTTAAGTCCATTGTTGTAATCCACATAGTTGATACCAAATCGAACAGTGTATCCAGAATTCCATTCAACGTTGTCTAGTAATGACCATGCAAAGTATCCCTTCACTTCGGTACCCTTTCTGCCCGCAGAAAAACAAAAGTAGAAAGAAAAAAAGAAACAATGCGTTGATGTCAATGTGCGGATGCAACACCCAGTCTTAATCAAATCATATGCTAATAAACACTTACTTGATTGCTGCTTTAACATAATAGATGTGGTTATGGTAGTAGTCAATTCTATTTGTATCGTTAAGGGATTGCGCAAGTGAAAGTAATGGATCATTCAACTCATCAACGTCTACAATTAATATAATGTATACTTTATGCATTCTAAAAATTTATTCTGAAACATTGTTGATGCAATTAATTAAGGCTATAAAATAATTACCATTCTCAGTAATGTAAATAAGTGGATTATTATACTTTTCCTTTATGTAGAGTAAAAGATCATGAATTCCTTTTGGATAACCAAGTGATTGATTAACTCGAGCACCTGTTAAGTAGCTTGCGTTTATGGAATTGTTGCGACCGGCATATAGCTTGCATAGAAAGTAGTATAATAATTTAGTCTAAAAAACATCAAATGATCCAGCGAGCAATTTGGATTGTTCTGTCGTGAATCTTGGTAATCGTCTTCCAACAAGAGCGCGCATGCTACGCGCGGATAGTTGACACTAGTAATTGGGTCCATGAACCTTAAAAAAACATAGAAATTCCAACCATTAACTTGTACTAAATATTATATTTAGAACTAGCATTTAATTAATTGAGTTGGTATGCAATTTTACTTGCCATCCAAACATAAAATCCAAAGATTGTAATACAGCATTTTGATGGCGTGTTGCATTAGAAACTGGCACAAACCAATGTGACACTAGTGTTATTCCTATCACGCCTCTTTGTAATGCCTGCACAAGAACATTATTTTATGGTTGATGATTTGTAGCCAAAAGTAATAAGGGACAATCTTTATATATCTCCATATTCAAAGTATTAATTCCCGTTTCTATTGCAACTTAATACTACTAGTGACTAGTATAGAATTCTCAATAAGGACCATATATTCTGACCAAAAGTTAATAATTAAGCATGCCTGATATTTTTCCTTGTACAAGTTGACCGCAGCTGCATGAGAAAGGAGGAGGTGGTGTGTCACCACATATGGTTCAATGGAAGAATCTCCACCAGTACAGTTTAATTGTTGCCAACTAGAGCATTAGTCAGGTGCAAAGGTCCCAATTGCATAACTGTTGTGTGGATTTCAGCTGCACCAAAATGGATTAAGCTGCATCCTCAACTTGTGATACTCGCAAGTGCACGAGCCGTTCGGTAGTATAGCGTATGTAAGTGCGAGGTCGATCCCACGAGGATTGGTGATTGAATGATCCAATTCATTTTCCCTACACAAAACAGAAATGAAAAAAAAAGCAAGGAAATAAATAAAACAAGGAAGAAAGAAATAACTCAAGCAAATAAGTTCCCAAGTTCAATTAGATTAACGGATTGATTCTAGCTAAAGTATGATTAAGCCATGGTGTGTGGTCATAACCTTGTGTTCCTAATTCCCTAATTTGATCATTTGTTGTCTAACCTAAAATTAAGCATTAGGAACCCATTAAGCATAGAAGAACATTTTAAACAACCAAGCATGTATCTAATCCCTGTTGTCGAATGTCCATACATACTCTTCCTATTCATAGTTCAATTCGAATTAAAGCATGGTGTCTACTCTTAATTCAAACCAAGATAGCTAACATGCAAGCCTTAATGGTGATCAATCATTCAAACTAGCATATTAACTTATAAGCATAATGAATAAGAACAAAAACCATAATTGAAACTTGGAAACTAATCAAACTTGAAACTAAAGAAAAGAATTTACATAATGAAAAGTAAAGTGGAACTAAGAAAAACTTAAGGAGAATTTCAGCACAAAGATCTCATTATAACAATTGAAAACTAGAAAGGAAAACTAAGAGAATTTGAGGGAGAGAAGGGAAGGGAGCTCTAGAGAAGTGTTTGAGAGCTCCCCCCCTTGGGGTGTTATTACAAGCTTAGAGAACTTCCCTATTTATAGGCCTAGGGGAAGTGAAAATCAGAATTCAATAAGACTAATGCATACAACACTTGAATTATAAAATCTGAAATGGTTGATGCACTTGTATTAGAAAATCTGAAATGGGTGATGCACTTGTATTAGAAAATCTTGAATTGGTTGATGCACTTCACCACTAAATCCCACCAGCAGCCCTAGCTCATCTTCATGTCACCATGACCAAGCTTCCAACCAGAAATGATAGCTCATACCTAGCTCACCATGACCAAGCATCCAACCAGCACATGCTGAGGTCAGCATGACCAGCAACTTCAAGGGCTTACAACTTGGGCTTCTCTTAATCAAATTAGGACTTTAAGCACTCTAAATTGAAGTTCAGAATGTCTTCTTTCCAGCCATATGTTATTTGGGCCAATCCAAGGTCGGAGGAAGAAGTTAAGGCCGAAACAAATTGCTAACTCATTTTCCGCGCTGATAAGATCCATCCTGAGCATGGTTCTGTGTTTGCTAGGTAACGGACTCCAGATTTATCCAATGGGGCTGAATTTTGGATATGTTATAGTACACACCAATTGGAGCAACTTTCATGAATAATGTGGCCTCATCCGAGCTATGTAGGTTGCTGAAACAAAGCTTGCAATATGACCTACGGAACTGGACTGGCAGGGGGCTGTAGCCATAATGAATTTGTCTTTAAGCTCTTCATCAATTCATCCAAATTAGGCCTTAACATGCTTGAATTGCATGAATTATGTTCTCCAAAGCCATCATTGTTACCTAAAGCTCAATTAACTGAAAGATAAACACAAAAAGGATTAAAAGCACAAGTTTAACTCAAAAACATAACCAAATCATAAGCTAGAAGGGTAAGAAATAATATACAATTATGAACCGATCAAATACCCCCAAACCTAGATTTTGCTAGTCCTCGAGCAAAACAACACAAAACAAAGTTAAAAACAAAACTAGAAGTTAACTAAACCACTTTCGTAGGTAACTCGATTGCATTTAGCATATGCAACAAGCCTTTAAACCTCTAGGCATCCCTAGTAGGAGGAGTTGTGTCTCCTGAGGGTTTAACAGATACGATACCCACAAACGTTTTACTGACTCTGTAAAACAAAGTAATTAGAAAACTTAAAGATTGTTAGTCCTTAAGCAAAACCAAAAACAAAAACAAACACAAAAACACAAAGAACTTAAAACAATTTTTCCGAACATTTTCTGAAGAGAAATGACTCATGCACATGACTTAAACGTTTTAACAATAAAAGCTCAATTTTTAGACATTATTTACAAAGCGGCAAAGTTCTAAACACAATATGCTCAAAGTGTAGTAGTGTGATAGCCAAATGCAACAAATTCCCCAATCTTAGTTTTCACACAATTTCAAAAATCATACAAAGCATAAGTTCAACTTCAAATCTCACCAAAGTTGTCCTCTCACAAATGAATCACTCAGAAGAGGGCTATAATGCACACTCAGTTATAAACATGAGAATAGAGTTAAACCATAAGGGACTTAACTCGCAATAGAAATATGAAGAACTTGCATTAATATGATCTCAAGAAGGATGTCAAACACTTAAAAGTAGAAAAATGAATGCAATTCAACCACATGACATTTAAGATCAATTTAGGTCTTTAACATGGGTTGTAATGGGGCCAAGGGTGTAAGGTGAGTAAGAAATGAAGGATATGGATAATACAAAGTCCAAGGAACTCGCAATGCAAGAGCATAAAATAATTGTTTACAAGACTTCGAATCATCACGATTAGATTTTTTTCTTTTACCTGATCAAAACTCCTTATACCCTTCATTTACATTGATTCACTCCTTTCCTGAACAACCACCAATTTATTTTGAAGGCCCAAAAATGAAATTTCATTCAACCACCACTTAATCACAACTTTTCTCTTTTCTTTCACCAATTGTGTGATTTTTTTTTTTCTTCGAAATTCCCAAACTTAGTATGAAAAACACATCCCAATTAAAGCTCATGAGTTCCTTAGAAAGGTAAATATTTGTTTTTCAGGCTAAGGCGAGGAAATATAATTGGTTAAATGAAAGAAAAGGTTTACATGTAGGCTCAAAATGGTTAACAATGGAAAATCATGCTTAAGCATGCATAAGGTTAGCTTGAAAGGCACAAACGATCCAAAGAGGGCCTTAATATCACTTCTTAAATGTCGTGAAGTCAAATTGCATAAGAATGAATGACTTTTAAGTGTTCAACCAAATCAATAAATAATGAGATCAAACAACAACTTTGATGACAAGAAAATAAGAGTATGTATATAACACTCATGAATTGAAGTACAAGGCTCAAAAGCTCACTTTATATGGTTATATAAGTCTAATTTGTGCTTGATACAATTCTTTGGGTCATGCAAATCCTTTAATTGGAAAATTATGAAACAAATGGCAAGTGTAAAGAAGGTTTCAAACATATCATGCTAGAACAATGCCAAATTTTTTTTTTATTTTTTAATAAAGAAAAAAAAAACACTAAAATAAAATGAAATCCAATTTTTATTTAAGTCATGCAAACATTTATCACTATCTCATCATAAGTGTTCGGAAAGTGACTCAAAACAAAAACAAAACAAAACAATACTTAAAATAAAAACAAGCAAAAAAATAAATAATTTTTTTTTTCAATTATTATTTTTTTTTAATTTTAAGAAAAACCAAATTTACTTGCTAAACTCCAATACCCCCAAACCTAGAAATGAACATTGTCCTCAATGTTTAAAAATTAGCCACAACCAATGTCATAACAACAAATGAAGGGTATTAAAGCAAATAAAAATCACAAAACATACAAAAATAAAATAAAACAATTACAAAATAAAAATTACAAAACAAACAATCAAATAAAATAAAATAAAATAAATAAATAAATAAAACACGAAACAGTAAAACACTCAAAACAGTAAGCCCTAACAGATAGTCTTACACAAACTGAAACCCAAACAATTGAAAGCCCAACCCAAAATGAAATTAACCCAACAACGGTAAAACCCGACCCAACATGAAATCTGAAGCCCACACGTTTAAATTTAATTTTTTTCTTAAAAAGATAAAACGTGAATTATGAGCGCAAAGCGGGATTTCTAAAAAGAGGGAATTGGTCCCTGATGTCGTTTCATGGATAGTCACGGGCAGAAAGCAGGAGCCACGTGTCGACGCATAGAGGCGCCGCAGATCCACAAGCGAAAATTACGGGCTCATGGAAAGGCGCGACAACTTTGCTGAACGCGTCCGTTCAGACAAAGCAAGTCGTGACAAATGTGTTGGAAACGGTTGGAAAGTGAGAAGGTTGTGGGACTCGAGGAACGCTGGATATTCAGAAAACGCTTAGACGCTGCAACGGCTAGGGTTTGTCAAAGACTATATCTATAAGAAGGAAAAAGAAGGGGATAAAAACAAAACCACAAACTCAGAAACACAAAAGAGAAAAGAAGAAAAAAGTGAGAAATCAAATGGCCTCTTCCTACCCATTTTCGTTAGATCTCAACCTAGCTCCACCGACTCAGACACGAGGCCAAGCAGTAGCACCAGTATGGATGCCCTACTTTGCCTCCGCACGGGGGCCTGTGACTGTCAATGACTCAATACTCCTGGACAACGATGTTGCCATTGGAGTTTGCAGAAATTTAGTGACTCCCAAAGATATACGTGTGTTCGGGACAAGGGATGACAACCGGGTCACGAGTGATGCCCTGGCACTGAGCGTGCAGAGTACAGCATGTGTCGCAAGTTTGGGTCATCGCCTACTTGCGAAGTCCCATGAGGTAGAGGTGCTTAAAGCTCAGTTGGCGGCGGAGCGAAGTTTGGTTGAAGACTGTCAGAGTGCTATAAAAAGCTTGAAAAGGGAGAGGTCAAGGATTGTGGAGGTGAATCGACACCAGCTAGAAGTATTGCGAGACGAGAATAAAAATCTATCAAAGATGGTAGAGTTGTACTCTCGCGACATGAGAAAGCAACTGGAGGACCTAGACCGACCGGGTAAACGCAAGCAAGCAGATCGCGAGAGTAGTTACGCTCAAGCTAAGATTGCGATCTTTGGGAGCTCAAGTGATGAGCCCCAAGAGGCTGTGCGTGAAGCCCCGGAAGAGGACAGCCAGAGGGCCAAACTCAAAGCTCCTATGGTCGAGACACCGAAGGCCAAGAAGAAATGATTTCAGTTTTTATTTAATTTTAAAGTGTATGTGTGTTTTTTTTTTCTTTAATTGGGAAATAAAAACGTTAGCTATCTCAAAGAAACGATTGACCCTAAATTTAAAGAACGACAATCAAACAAAAACACGAAGACCCAAACAAGATTTTTTTTTTTTTTTTAATTTTTTTTTTTAGTTAAGTAAATACACAAATAACTGCTTCTTCTTTTAAGAGAAAAACTTAAGGATAACCAGTTAAGGGCCTCAGAAAACACAGCCAGGGGTTCCGGGAAGGTTGGAGGGGTCACAATGGTCCCGCTTAAAACCCTAACTTCTTAGACACCGAAGGTGTCGCCTTAAAGAACTCCTAGACACTGTATAGACTGCGGTTGCTCACTGGAGTTACCAAAAATTTAGCTCCTTCAAAGAATATCCCATGAGTTTTAAATTATACTACCTAATTAAATAAAAAAAACAAAATAAATAAATAAATAAATAAATAAATAAACTGAAATAAACACGCAATTCAAACAAGAATTTAAAAGAAGAGTTGGGATTCTTGCACCAGGTGTCCAAGACGCATCTTTAATTTTGTCTCTTCTTCCAACTACATTATTAAGAAACCTGTCAAACAAGAAGAAAATAATTGAAAATAAAATAAAATAAAATAAAAACTGAAAAAGCAAAAACACAAACATCAGAAAACAGGGAGGCAAAAGTAAGTGAAAGTGTAGACATGCTCCCTTTTAAAAAAAAACGTGCTCGCAATTTGCGCCAGAAATGAAGGGATCCGAGAGAAAAGAGCACAGGATAGCACCCTCGAGATCCGAAGTGCTTTCGGCTCCCTCGTCTGTATAAGTCTATTTAAACTCATCTCGGTGAAGTAGAAGAGTACCCCGCATTTCTTCCTGCAAATTCAGAGAAAAACATCAAAAAATCCAAAAACAAAACAATGGCATCCTCATGCACTCACCTTGATGATCTTAGCCTTGAACTGTCCCTTGCACCACCGAATGCGCAGATAAGGGCTCCTCAAAACCATGTCTTCCCAAACTCCACATATCATCACGGTACGGCCTCAAACTTTGCTGAGGTAATACCGAACTTTTCTGAGGCAATGCCGAACAGAGCAGCGCTGCTTGGAGGCATGATTGGCTGCAAGCTCACACCGACAGATCATCTGCATGTGGCACAGAGGTCTGACAAAGCAGCGGTGGAGGAGTCCAATAATTTAACTGTTCTCCATGCGGTCTCGGCTACCAATTTGGGTATGCGATTGCTGGCGAGAACACGGGAGTGTGCCGCGATGAGCGAGGAAATAACTTCCTTGAAGGCTATGGTGGCGGACTTGCAGAAGCGGCTCTACTGTGCCAATCAGCACGTGGAAGCACTGCAGAGAAAAAATGAGGACCATGTGGAGCTGCTGCAGATTCTGCAAGTAAGAGACAATAGAGGCATGCCATGAAGATGAAGATGAAGATGAAGAAGTTGTTTTTATTTTTAATTTACTTGAATGTTTTTTTGTTTTTTGTTTTTTTTTTGTTTTTTTTTTTGTTTTACTTTTTGTTTTCTTTGTTTGTAATGTTTGAAATGAAATAAAAATGTGTTTTTAACACTCAGAAATAAACTAACTAACCACACCACGTAAATAAATACATAAACTAACTTAACAAAACAAAAAAAAAAGAAAACAAAGAAGTTCCAAATTGATTTTTTTTAAAAAATTTATTATTATTTACAACTAATTGACCACACAAAGAAAAATAAAAAAAATAAAAAAAAGAAGTTCCAAATTGCAATTTACAAGGATAAAAATAAAAATAAAAACTCAAATTTCAATTTTTTTAAATTTTTTTTGTTTTTTTTTTTGTTTTGTTTTGTTTTTTTTATAAAACACACAAATATACAAGCAACTCATGGATGACCAGTTAAGGGCCTCAGAAAACACAGCCAGGGGATCCGGGAAGGTTGGAGGGGTCACAAAGGTCCCACTTAAAACCCAAACTTCTTAGACACCGAAGGTGTCGCCTAAAGAACTCCTAGACACTGTATTGACGGAGACGCTCACTGGAGTTACCACGAGTCAGCTAATATAAAAAATCTTTTTAATTTTTTTTTTAATAAAAGAAAAAGAAAATTAAAATTACTAAAATAATAACAAAACAACTAAAGAGAAAAGATTGGAATACTCCCCCTTGAAGCGATTAGGTCGAGCATGGATGCATTTGGAGGTCGCGACTTCTCCCACTGCTCCACACTCCCCATTCTTATGATTGAGGTTGCCATCTCTCTCCATTTTTATTAAGCTATCATAAATTGCTAAAACAAACACAAAAAACTTGAAACAGAATTAAAGGATTACGAAATATAAAAAAAAAACTAAAAATGAAAAGGAAAAATCAACACACGTCCAATTCCATGCTTCAAAGCAACAAGCACCAATGGGTTGTGTAAGCTGGGACTTAAACCCAGTTCTCTTGCTTGTTGGGCAATTGTCCTTTTCTGTTGGACTACAAACACAACTTGTCCATTAACGTCATTAACTTTAAAACTTGAAATTGTCTAGTCAAGAAAAAAAAATAAAGTAGGAAAGCCAAATAGAATCAAACAATGTTACCGATCCCCGGCAACGGCGCCAAAAACTTGTTGTGTGGATTTCAGCTGCACCAAAATGGATTAAGCTGCATCCTCAACTTGTGATACTCGCAAGTGCACGAGCCGTTCGGTAGTATAGCGTATGTAAGTGCGAGGTCGATCCCACGAGGATTGGTGATTGAATGATCCAATTCATTTTCCCTACACAAAACAGAAATGAAAAAAAAAGCAAGGAAATAAATAAAACAAGGAAGAAAGAAATAACTCAAGCAAATAAGTTCCCAAGTTCAATTAGATTAACGGATTGATTCTAGCTAAAGTATGATTAAGCCATGGTGTGTGGTCATAACCTTGTGTTCCTAATTCCCTAATTTGATCATTTGTTGTCTAACCTAAAATTAAGCATTAGGAACCCATTAAGCATAGAAGAACATTTTAAACAACCAAGCATGTATCTAATCCCTGTTGTCGAATGTCCATACATACTCTTCCTATTCATAGTTCAATTCGAATTAAAGCATGGTGTCTACTCTTAATTCAAACCAAGATAGCTAACATGCAAGCCTTAATGGTGATCAATCATTCAAACTAGCATATTAACTTATAAGCATAATGAATAAGAACAAAAACCATAATTGAAACTTGGAAACTAATCAAACTTGAAACTAAAGAAAAGAATTTACATAATGAAAAGTAAAGTGGAACTAAGAAAAACTTAAGGAGAATTTCAGCACAAAGATCTCATTATAACAATTGAAAACTAGAAAGGAAAACTAAGAGAATTTGAGGGAGAGAAGGGAAGGGAGCTCTAGAGAAGTGTTTGAGAGCTCCCCCCCTTGGGGTGTTATTACAAGCTTAGAGAACTTCCCTATTTATAGGCCTAGGGGAAGTGAAAATCAGAATTCAATAAGACTAATGCATACAACACTTGAATTATAAAATCTGAAATGGTTGATGCACTTGTATTAGAAAATCTGAAATGGGTGATGCACTTGTATTAGAAAATCTTGAATTGGTTGATGCACTTCACCACTAAATCCCACCAGCAGCCCTAGCTCATCTTCATGTCACCATGACCAAGCTTCCAACCAGAAATGATAGCTCATACCTAGCTCACCATGACCAAGCATCCAACCAGCACATGCTGAGGTCAGCATGACCAGCAACTTCAAGGGCTTACAACTTGGGCTTCTCTTAATCAAATTAGGACTTTAAGCACTCTAAATTGAAGTTCAGAATGTCTTCTTTCCAGCCATATGTTATTTGGGCCAATCCAAGGTCGGAGGAAGAAGTTAAGGCCGAAACAAATTGCTAACTCATTTTCCGCGCTGATAAGATCCATCCTGAGCATGGTTCTGTGTTTGCTAGGTAACGGACTCCAGATTTATCCAATGGGGCTGAATTTTGGATATGTTATAGTACACACCAATTGGAGCAACTTTCATGAATAATGTGGCCTCATCCGAGCTATGTAGGTTGCTGAAACAAAGCTTGCAATATGACCTACGGAACTGGACTGGCAGGGGGCTGTAGCCATAATGAATTTGTCTTTAAGCTCTTCATCAATTCATCCAAATTAGGCCTTAACATGCTTGAATTGCATGAATTATGTTCTCCAAAGCCATCATTGTTACCTAAAGCTCAATTAACTGAAAGATAAACACAAAAAGGATTAAAAGCACAAGTTTAACTCAAAAACATAACCAAATCATAAGCTAGAAGGGTAAGAAATAATATACAATTATGAACCGATCAATAACCCATGTTACTAACAGAATATGGCTCATTCAACGTGATCCAATCCTTTACTTGATCACCAAATTCCTTAAAACAAAGGTCTACATAGTCTCTAAAATGCTTGCTTACACACATTTCAACCATAAGGTATTCACTGGTTGAAAGCGTTTGACAAATTGAGATTAATTGTAGAAATATGATATTAATTTATTGATTGCAGTAATTATAAAATTTAGAGGAGTGACTGTACAATGGCAATATGCGTAAATGTTTTAAAAACAGTGGCCAAGGCTTTGCATACTTGGCTGGCCTGTTGAGTCGTTGGACCTAATTCTATGTCAAAAGAGAGGTGGACTGCATTCATAGTGCAAACTCAACGATCCATATACTAAATCGAAGCTATTTTACAGGTAAAAAAAAAAAAGATCAAACAGCTAAAATTTAAATCCACCGGCTAAAATAATATTTTAAATTAATCTCAATCATATGCAACTCCAAAACTCACTCCAAACTCTATAAATACCCACCTATTTCTCAAATTTCAATTTTTTTAGGTCAAATTGTTCAAAATATTAAATTATGAAGTTATATAAAAAGATTAAATGAAGAAAAGTTATCCATGAAAAAAATTTAGACTTAAAACCTTATTAAACAATTTAATAAAGTTGCGGACTAAAAATTTGAGTCTGAAAGGTTGAGGAAAAAATTTAATATCTAGTCATCATTAGTTGTCATGTGTGTAATTCCTCTTAGCTCATATTTAGAAATTAGGACTTGGGTATTTACTAAAAAGTTGAAGTACATTGAAGAGTTTATAAGGCTACAAAACCAAGATAATTTGTGTATTCATTTATAATGGGCATCATTAGGAAAATCAGCATCTGCATCACAAAACTTGTCTAGATGACTAGTCATATAGGCCAAATATTTCCAGCACGAGATTTTTAATAAAGACACGATTATAAGTCAAATCCTTGGCTGCCAAGTGTCCTTTTGACTGCCCACTTTTACCAGAAAGGCTGGGGCTGGTCTGGACTCACCAACTCTCTCATTTTACATTTTTCATATGGGTTTTTATAGAGAGAGAGGGAGAGAGAGGGTTTTTATAGAGAGAGAGAGAGAGAGAGAGAGAGAGAGAGAGAGAGAGAGTTCTAGTGGGAGAGTGCGTAAATTAGGTTTTGCCTTTTGGGAGAAGAGTTCATGGTTTCTTGAATTCCTTTGGGGCTTTCATAGAAATTTAATTTCCCAAACTTATGCTTAGTGATACAAAGTTTTCATCTCTCATCACTTTCATTTTCACAATTTTGGAAAACTTGGTTTTCTCTTTGGTTTGTATGAGAGTGTTCATGGCATAGAAATGAGTTTTCAAGATTTCATTTTGAAAGCTACTTCTTTTTCAGAATATCTGACCATAGCTTTGCATATCAAAGTTTTAATCTCTCATCTTTTTCATTTACACAATTTTGAAAAACTTGGTTTTCTCTTTAGTTTGTTTGAGATTGTTCATGGCTTTTGAAATGAGGTTTTCAAATCTGATTCTATCTTTGAAACCAAATTCACCCATTCAGAAGTTTTGAGAGTAAAACTTCTACTTTGTATTCTCTATTTGGTGAGGTCTGAGTTTTCATTATGAGATTTTGAAAATTATTCTTTGAAATTTGCTGTGTTTTTTATAATCTGCATATGGGTTTAGTCATGACTATTCATCTTCTTCAGTATGCATCTAGGTTCATTATGACAAGTCTAGATTAGATTAGATTAGATTCTTGGTTGATTTCTTTAGGAGGATGGTTTCTTGAAGGAATTGACCCATTTTCATCTCAGAATCTACATTTCATGGTTCTGTTCGATCCAGAGCTTTTTTGCT
This sequence comes from Prunus avium, assembly GCF_965620075.1. Lineage (NCBI taxonomy): Eukaryota > Viridiplantae > Streptophyta > Magnoliopsida > Rosales > Rosaceae > Prunus > Prunus avium. The sequence continues at coordinate 37,908,210 of NC_142289.1, read as the reverse complement.
GTGCCATGGGGTGAAGAAATTGATGGACTAGCTACCATTTCCATGAAGAACAAGCTACTAGCTCAACTAAGTTTGGAGAAGAAGGTTGCACATTGAGGTAGTGTTTATTTCCTAAATAGACCTAGGATTGTTTGAGCGCTCGTGATTTCTTTTCTGTAAGAATCTTCTTGACTTAGTGGATTCCTTAGTCAGAAGATGACTCCCAGTTTTTTCCAATGGTGGGTTTCTGAGTGAACAATTTTATGATGTTTGGTTGTGTATGTTTGACTAGTCGTACTGTGTTTGATATACTTTTGATTTATCAATGACTGTTCACACACTGTGCACCTTGGTTGTTGCTAGCACAGGTAATGCCTAGATTGACGGGTCCTTCTAAGTGCTTAGGTTGTTACTTAGTCATCTTATAGGTTTGCAGGGTCTTGGGAATTAATTGATGAATGGATGTGTATTTTGCCTGTTATTAGGTTTATGACTAGTTGTTAACTAGTCATATTTCTGCTAGGTTCATTTGATCATTGTCATTGTCAGATTTGTTTGATTAGGGGATTTGAATTTGTGTATCTGGTGTCTGTTCGTAGGTCTTTGACTAGTCAACTAGTCATATTGTTACTAGGAACAATTAATCATTGTTGCCTTACATCTATCTATTGGGGTTTTAATTTGCCCCATTCACCTAAGTACCAATTTTATACTAGTCTTTTGACGTGAGACTTATATAAGCAATGTCTTTTTATACTTATATAAATAAATGTCAGGTAACCTAAGAAGTCAAGATATACATGTACGCTCTACATGCAACAGTTATATCGTTTCAAATTAATAGCCTTCCCTCTCTAGTGTTGACTCAACACCTTGCTCACTTGAGACGTCCATTGCTTCTAACAGGTTACAATTCTTATTAGGTGACTTTGGAGTAGGCGGTATTGTTATATCCGCCATGTGGATAACCTAATTCTTTTACCATGTTAGAACGTGAGTATCCAACTCAAAACTAATTAGTAATGTGGGAAGAACAAAAATATTTTAAGTTCTTTATGTTAAATTTCCATATGCAATGTGAGATACTCTTAACATGCCCTTTAATGTGTGCATTCTTTGCCTATAATGCGTGGACAATTCTTATGGGATCGTTGCACTTACCACATGGATAACTTGGATCTAATACCATATTAGAATGAGAGCATCCAACCCAAAATTATTAATTGGCAGTGAATGAAGAGGTGCAAGATATTTTAAACTCTTTATGTTAGCTAGACTTCCATCTCTAGTGTGAGGCAATTGACCAAAAAAGACATGTGGGACAAAAGTCCGAATCTAAATATTTACGTACATATAAGTTCATCCAATTGATTATGTATATATTCATAAGGAACGATCTGGGTTACAACTGGAATTTATTTTTGTTGATGTGCACAAATAACATTCACATTATTGAAGTAATACAAATATGGAATGAGTTATCATCTGTTACGTACAATAACTATAATTTGATTTGTTCAATATTTTTTTAGGAAACTTTTGAACCAATGTGCTGAAACTTTCGGGTATCTTTTCTGTCCATCATTGTAATCCACATAGTTGATACCAAACCGAACAGTGTATCCAGAACTCCACTCAAAGTTGTCTAGTAATGACCATACAAAATATCCCTTCACATTGACACCATCCCTACACCAAAGGATAGGAAATTTCAAATGCACTTAATTCAATGTAATGATTAATTAACTTAAATGTAAGAAGGGTAGAACATATAACTAACATATTATTTGTTAATAAGAACTTACTTGATTGCTCTTTGAAGGTACGAGAGGTGACTGTAGTAGTACTCCACTCTCTGGGTATCATTAAGGGCTTCCTCAAGTGATAATTTGGGATCATTATACTCATCAATGCCTACAAGGTGAAATTTGGTATCATTTAGTTTTACCAGTCCTGATCTCTTGGACTATAGGGGTCCAAGAGATTTGTGGTCACTCACTGTTTGATATAAATTCAACGGTTCATTCACTATTGCACTCCTTTTAAGAAACTTTTTTGAACCATTGGATTAATATCCAACGGTGGGTGACCACAATCTCTTGGACTCATGTGGCCCAAGAGATCGGGACTGTTAGTTTTACATGTACACTTTAGAGCATTTAATTGTATTTTACAACTATACATGGGAAACATGGATGAAGAAATTACCGAAGGCTTAAAAATAATTACCATTCTCAGTAACGTAAATTAGTGGATCATCATACTTTTTCTTTGTATATAGTAAAAGATCTTGAATTCCTCTTGGATAAACATATAGCCAGTCTGAAGCAGCCTGCAACTCGATTTGAAGATAATTGAGATTTTCATGAGTTAAATTTGTATGTCGAAAACAATTAATCAACCAAATGCTAGTACCTTAAGCTATTAATTTGAGAAGTACCTTTGGACCAATTGGGACTCCGTTACGCTCAACTGCCACAATATATATGAATATCAAAATCTAATTAATATAAGAAACTTACATTGCTCAAAATGTTTAATTTTTCAATTTGTACTCACATGATGGATTAGCACGAGCATCTGTCAAGTAGCTTGCGTTTACAGAATTATGTTGGGGTGCATAGGTTGCATAATAAGCAGTGTAGTAATTTAATCCAAGAAAATCAAATGACCCCATTACCGCCTTGGATTGTTCTTTTGTAAACTTTGGTAATCTGTTTCCAACAAGAGATCGCATGCTGTGCGGGTAGTCACCACTTGTCAATGGCTCCATAAACCTAGAAATTAAGACATAGAAATTCCAAACGAACTTAAGATTACTTAAAGTATTTTTAGCCAAAAAGTGTTATATTCAGTAACTGAGTTTATATACTTGCCATCCGAGCGTAAAATCCAAAGATCGTAATGCAGCATTTTTATGGTGCTTTGCCTTAGAAATCGGCACAAACCAATGTGACACTAGTGTTATCCCTATCACGCCTTTTTGAGATGCCTGCACATTTTTAACATTGATTTGGTTGATTGGACCACGCAAAAGGTACTATATTTGTTTATCCCATTGTACAACTTAATATTAGTGAATTAAACACATTTAATCTTAATTAGGGCTGAATCTTGTCACCAAAAAAAAAAAAAAAAGAGTTAAAGAGGACCTGATATTTATCTTTGTACACTTTTACAGCAGCTGCATGAGAAAGTAAGGAGTGGTGTGCCACCAAATATGGTTCAGTAGCCGAATCTCCACCAGTGCAGTTTAAGTTCTGCCAATCAGAACATCGTCCTGGTGCGAAACCTGCTCCTGCATAACCACCAATACTATAGGTCCATGGCTCATTTAATGTGATCCAGTGCTTTACCCGATCTCCGAATTCCTTATAACAAAGTTCTGCATAGTCTTGAAAATGATTGCTGGAGGAAAAATTAAAATTCAATATTGCATGTGGATTTGAATTTCATACATCGTAGTAGTGTACACTGAACTTGATGGTCGTTCACTTACATAATATGAGGGCTTAAGAAACCACCATATTTGTCTTCTAAAGCTTGAGGAAGATCCCAGTGAAAGAGTGTCACAAACGGCTTTAAACCTATATACATACATGATCAATATAAAAGCAAATTAAGGTTTTGATCAAATGTGTCTTATGAGTGCACATAACTCTTATTATATATTTGCTGTAATTAGGGTGAGATGATATACGAGATTAGGCAGTTGTATTACCATTACGTAGGAGTTCATTGATGAGATTGTTGTAGTATTTGATTCCTTCTTTGTTAACGCCCCCAGTTAGTTTTCCATCTAATAATTAGAAAAAAACAAGCAAATAAGGAAAACCTGTCTACAATAGAAATTGAAGTAAAACAGGGTTAAACTATATTATTGGTTTCACAATAGAGCCACATTACTTCAACCAAAACATAAGGAGACTAGTGTATTGTAGAAAGCAAAAAAGAATTAAGTTCAAATTTGAGAATTGGTTCCAAATTTGCAACCAAATATGAATCAACTTACTCGGTAACAATCTGGACCATGAGATAGAGAACCTATAAGCATCCAATCCCATATTCTTCATAATCCCCACATCTTCCTATATATAATAACACAAGATATTTTAAGAAAGAAGTTAAAAGTTATGGATCTCATATTTTCAATGTCATGTGTTTTCTTAAGTCCCATAAAGTTCGTGTGATCTTTGAACACCTTATAGCGGTGATATTCATCATTCGCCACATCTCCATTGCTGCCATCCTTTATTTTTTCTGCAAATATAACCACATAAAGTTTTAATTATAGATATTTGTGTTTGTGTTATGAAGAAAAGTAAGAGGCTTCATTCTAACTAACCCGACTAAGAAGTGGTATTAGAATCGGTCAAAGAAAATTCTTTGATCCTAGACTTGGTGTAGTGGACTCAATAAAACTGTGGCTGGATTCAATTCGCACACCAAATCATTCTGAGATGAAACTCCATATATTCTGCCTCTTTAGCTAGTCATATAAAATAAATATGTTTTTATAAGTAAGTCCATTTTAGCATGATATATTATATAAAAATTCATATAGAGTCTATTTGGAGAAAAAAAACTCAAAATTAACAACTTATCATTTTCTAATTGAAAAAATGATATATCATGTTAGAATAAACCTATTTGTGAAAAGCCTTAAAATAAAATCGAAAAACGAATGAAAACCTTAATGATACAAACACTCATTTTCACAATACCATTTAATTAAAAAATTATAACGGAAAAAAAAGACAGTATTAGACGATTTTGGATAATACAAATCACATTCCATTTTTTTATAAGCGAAAAAAATATTTATTTGATATATAAGTATTAGAAGATTGGTGCACCAAACTGAGAAAACTATTTTAGGGCCTTGACTTGGGGTGCTGAAAAATATTTTTAGGGAATTTTGTCATATAATATAATGAATAACAAAAGAAAAGAAAAACAGATTTAAGAACAAATATTTTAAAGAGGGTATGATTATTATAAAATATAATGTTATTATTTTTTAATAAAACTTCCACTTGGTTTCTGGTTTCATTCACATGTATTCCCCTTTGATACCTATTAATTATTTTTTCCCCCTACTATAATTTTTTATTATAGCCGGGAAAGACCAGTATTATGAAGGTCTTGAAACTAATTAACAAATTAATACTTTACTTAATTGCATCCTGTTGTAATGAAGTCAAAAATACGTAATTTCCATGAAGTAAGGCCACCACTTTGGCTTGTTTAGACATTGGAAAACGTATATATAATTTTTTTTTGTGGTGAAAACCAAGGTATCCCCCGCGCGATTGCGGGGACTAACCCTCGAGGTACTGTCGGGCGCAAAGCGGGGACCTCTCCCAACAAAGTCTGCTCTATTCGCAAGCGCCTGGGATCGAACCCAGGACCTCTTGTTTAAAGGATCCAAGCCCCTTCCACTTGGACCAACTCCTGTTGGTACGTATATATAATTAATTATATGTAGTCTCGGAAAAGGTTATGTTGACTTAATTATGAAAGCAAAACGCAAAAAGACCGCAGTTGAATCCATAAACTAAAGTTTAACAGAAACCAATAGAGGGAAAGCATTGCCAGATATAAAAAGAAAACGTGAATTTTTATTTTTTTTTATTTTTTTTAAAAGAAAGTGATGCAAAAGAAAACGTTAATTAAAAAAGAAAGAACGAATTAGCTAGTTATTATTTTATTAAACATGCACCTGGATATTTGTGGGTGTAGGTGTCCCATATGCTTGGTCCTCTCCCATCTTCTTTTGCAGCACCTTCATACTGAAATTAATCCACACATAATGATGATGTCAGTGTTCATGCATGGATGCTTAACTGGTTTAACATTGAAATATAGACCCAGAAGCACTAACCTGGTAAGATGAAGAAGCTGTGCCAAATATGAAACCAGCTGGAAAACTGCTTCTGTTGAGGAAAGCAGTGTCATAGTGACTTGGTACAAAAGCAGCTTTACTACTTGTCAATGCAAAGCCAGTTAGAAGCAGCACACCTAACACTAAAGACCCAAATTGCATTGCCATAACTGGGAGTTTTGGTGATTTAGATAGTTTGGCTCTGCCTGGCATGGTGTTTATATATAGAGGATGAAAAATTAGAGGATTTATCAAAAATAGCCAAAACTTGATCCTTAATTTCAAAAATGTCATTTTTTGTAAAATATTTCAAATATAACAAAAAACTCACCTAAATAGACACAAATTCCCTCAAATTTAAAACCCGTATAAACCTAAAAAATAAACCTTATTAAATAAAAATTTGGAATATTTTTAACCCACGTTTGTATAGAAGAACAGAAGTTGAAATATATCATCCTATTTATTGATATTAGTCAATTTAAACTTAGTCCCAATCCAAGCATCACCAAACACCGGATGAGTGTTATTCAACTTAAGCCAATTCAAGCCAAGACAATTTCTGAGCATAGTTCATGCCAAGACAATCTTCCGAAACAAACGAGGTTGAAAGGACCAACTTGGCAAATGACTGAAAGACTCGTTGCCGGATCAATTGCGCAAGTCTGTCCGAATGACACCATTATTTTGTCTTCTCTGATGGACCAATCCGCCGAGTGTTCCCCACACGTATAAACGCTGCACTGGCTTCTCAAAGAAGTAAGTTTCAAAATTAGCAGCCCATCCCACACGTCACGTTGCCTTTTAAAAGACACACAAACATATTTGTTCAATTTGAGTGACAAAGTCAAAAGAATTTTCCATAGAAAAGAATTGATTTGTAGGCCAAAGAAAAATCTGAGTGACAAAGTCAAAAGAACTTTCCACATCTTGATTTGAAATGGTCTTGATGAGCCCCTTGAAATTTCAAAGAAATTAACAACAACGTAAAAAAAGCTTTGAGAATTTTCTGTAGATTGACCCCAAAAAAATAAAAAATTAATCACTACATGTTTATCTTATATTTGTTGTGGAAGGCATATGATTACTAGCGTCAGACCAATTTTTGAAAATTTTGGTGCGGTCACCCTTCTAGAACAATTATTGCAGGAAACAAAAAAAAAACAAAAAAAAATCTTGAAAACAATTGGGTCAGAGAATTAAAAAAGGAGATTTACTATTACACCCAATATAAGAGCCCAAATTATATAAAAACCCTATATAAAATAGACTTTAGAAACACACCCAAAGCCCATTTACAACATAACAAAGAGGCTTCTAATTTTTTATAAACTACAAAACTGCCATCGATTTCTTAAAACAAGCTCAACCCCAAAACCTCATTAAAAAAAACCTAAAACACTCAATAGGGCATCAAAGTAATTTAATAATCAAAATAAAATTCATTAGGGCCAGCGGCTATTTTTTGGGTTTTTTGTTGTTGTTTATTTTTAGATATTAAATGGTGTAGAGTTGATATATATCATTTGTGCTAAGAATAGGTATATGACTAAATATCTCAATTAAAAATGTTTGTGCCAGCAGATAAGCTTCGTATCTACGTAATTTGGATTTGGGATCTGTGTCTCTTCATATAAAATCACCACTAGATTTTGAAAATTCGAAACTTTGAATCTTCACAACCTCAAATTTAAAAACTTCCACAACTTAGACAAAATTAAAAAAAAAAATTAAAATATAACCATGCCACGTCATGATACTTGGAAATATGATAAACAACTAAAAAAAAATGTAAGATGTATTAAGATTAAAAATTGTCCCTGTGAAGTTTTTCTCGAAGCTAGAGATTATTATAAGATCATTAAGGAGGAGGTTTGATTTGCAAGAAAACGCGTTTCTTTCCCATACTTGGTAAGTTCAAGATTGGAACGATTTCATGCCCTCTAGAAAAATGAGGGGAAAAAAAATAAAACCCTCTATCAAGTTTGGGTTTCCTTTTGATTTTCCTCGCAATAATTAATTGCATTTTTTTTTGGTACTGTATTCCCCCATTAACAATTATAAAATGCGATGGGAAATCTAACCAAGCATAATTTAGGGTGTAATTGGAAATGAAGTAGAATGATAGTTTCTAGTTACTTTCCCTGCATTACCGAATATGAGAAAGAGAAATGAAAATTGATTTTAACATGAATCCTCTGTGTGATCCAAACACCTCCTGAGGGTAAACACACAGTCAATAAAACAATCAATTTCATTTTTATAATTTTAAGAGTAACTTGTGTGTCTAGTTGTTCTTAATTTTCCAGTAATTATGAGTTAATAAAATATATAATGGGACAAATAATCTTTGAATTTTCCTGACCTCAATTGCACGGAGAAAATGTTTATAAAATCTGAATTCGTGGCCGTTGAATAAATAAATAAAAATATATATAACAAGACCTGTACATGTCCGTTTGAAGTTGATAAGCTATATACCGACAAATAGAATCTTTTTTCTTTTTGAGATGGACAAACAAATTAAAACGTATTTAATTATTTGTTGTATGTTCATTTTTATTTACTATAATGATCCACTTGTCGTCATGTTTGTCTTGGTAGGCAGACTTGTATAGTCCACACGCGTTTTGCTGAGTAAAGTGGTTCCATGAGAGAGAGAGAGAGAGAGAGAAGAGGAGAAGAGGAGAAGAATTGAAAACCAAGGCGAGGAAATCAAAGTTTTCAAGCCAATATTATTGAATGATTTTGCTTCATCGGAAATAAGCTGCTTATACAATGAACTTATGTTCGATAAAATTTATTATAATTTTGGGATTCAAATTTTGTATAAACAAATTTGACATCCCTCACATTATTGTCCATAATAGCATCTGCATTATTGAAGGAAATACAAATATATAACCAAGAGCAACAATAACTCTAATCCGATTTCTTCACTTCTAGAGCCAACCTTTGAACCATAGTGCCGACTTTTTTGGGTACCTTTTTAGTCCATCGTTATAATCAACATAATAGAGGCCGAATCGAACAGTGAATCCAGAATTCCATTCAAAATTGTCTAGCAATGACCACGCAAAGTATCCCTTCACATTAGTACCCTCTCTGTAGACAAAGTTCCAAAGACAAATAAAACCAAATGTGTTAATGTCAATGGAAGGATTGACATAACCCGAACATAGTCTTCATTAAAATAAATTTTTAATAAAAAAACTTACTTGATTGCTGCTTGAACATAACAGAGGTGGTCATGGTAGTAGTCAATTCTAACGGTATCATTAAGGGCTTGCTCAAGTGATAGTGTGGGATCATTCAACTCATCAACGCCTAGAATATAATATGTTTTAAGTAGTCTTAAAATGTGTTTTGAAACATTGATGATGTAATAAATAAAGGCTAAAAAATAATTACCATTCTCTGTAATGTAAATGAGTGGACTGTCATACTTTTTCCTTATGTAGAGTAAAAGTTTGTAAATTCCTTTAGGATAAATATATAACCAGTCTGAACCAGCCTACAGCGCCATTTGAAGAAAAGTAAGATTTTTAGAAGTTACATTTGCATGTGGAAAATCGTAATTTCCATATTATGCTACCTAAAAAATTTAATTTGATACGTACTTGTGGACCAATTGGAACCCCATTAAGCTCCGCTGCCACACCAAATATATGAATATCATAATCTAATTTTTTAAGAAACTTAAATTGTTTAAAGTAATTACGTTTTTCAATTTGTACTCACGTGATTGATTAACGCGAGCATCTGTTAAGTAGCTTGCGTTTACAGAATTGTTGTGACCTGCATAACTTGCATAGTAAGTAGTATAATAATTTAGTCCAAGAAAATCAAATGACCCAGCTAGCAACTTGGATTGTTCTTCCGTAAATCTTGGTAATCGACGACCAACAAGAACTTGCATGCTGTGCGGATAGTGGCCACTTGTAATTGGGTCCATGAACCTTAAAAAACATGGAATTGCCAACCATTAACAAACTATTATACAAGTTATACTAGCTAGTAAATTTTATATTCATAAATAAGCATTTAAATACATGAGTTGGTATATAAATTAATATTAATATACTTGCCATCCAAACATAAAATCCAAAGCTCGTGATTGCGCATTTGTATTGTGCGTTGCATTAGAAGTTGGCACAAACCAATGTGACACTAGTGTTATCCCTATCACGCCACTTTGAAGTTCCTACACGGGAATTCGAACATTAGCTTTTAGTTGATTTAGAGCCAAAAATATAAGGTATAATATTTGTATATCTCAATATACAAAGTATTAATTTCCTTAGTTAAGACCCAATATTCTAACCAAAATGTAATATTTAACCGGACCTGATATGTAGTCTTGTACAAGTCTACAGCAGTTGCATGAGCAAGGAGAAGGTTGTGTGTCACCAAATATGGTTCAATAGCGGAATTTCCGCCAGTGCAATTTAATTGCTGCCAATCAGAGCATCGTCCTGGTGCGAAGGTTCCGATTGCATAACCCATGTTACTATAGGCATATGGCTCATTCAATGTAATCCAGTGCTTTACTCGATCACCAAATCTCTCAAAACAAAGGTTTGCGTATTCCTTAAAATGCTCGCTGTATATACACATTTCAAAATGTATATGTTATGGTAATATTTATTTAATGAAATAATGAATATTATACTGATAATAGAATTTTTCACTTACACAATTCGAAAACTTAAGAAACCACCGTATTCTTCTTCCAAAGCTTGTGGAAGATCCCAATGGAAGATGGTCACAAATGGCTTTAGACCTATATATGTATATGTATACAAAATCAATCAAAGCAAATTAAATTGATTAAATGATATTTTACGAGGCATATCAATCATTGTTCCTTTAAGGATAGATGATTCACCTTTGTCTAGGGTATCATTGATGAGTTTGTTGTAATATTCAATTCCAGCCTCGTTCACGCCCCCACTTAGTGTACCATCTAATAATTAGAAATAAAAGACAATAATAAAAAAACAACTCGATCTACCAGTAGAAATTAAAGTTAAAAAAATAGCCCTTGAAATTTGACTATAATATATATAATTTGGTTCAATTCTTTTAATTAATTCTTTTCATAATGTTGGTTACATTGTACTGAAAAACTTACTTGGTAACACTCTGGACCATGAGATAGAGAACCTATAAGCATCCAATCCCGTATCATTCAGGATCTCTACATCTTCCTATACATAATAATAACACACAAGATATATATAACTATGAGAAAGAAAATAATAATTGAGGATCTCATCTTTGATCCCCTATGTTTTCTTAAGGCTCACAAATTATGTGATTTTGAAACCTTATAGCGGTGATATTGATCAACTGTGACATCCGCATTGCTCCCATCCTTAATTCTCTCTGCAATTAACCATAGAAAATTTTGACTATTTAGAACGGGGAAATCATATCATGCACTCTATTATGGGCATCACCTCTATATTAAAAGCTTGCCGTGTGTGGGTTGTCCATGGTAAATTATTATTATAATAAATACATGAAGTAATATTATGATACGAGAGAAAAATAATATAAGAATTAAAATTGGTTTCCTTCGAGATTTACTCATTAAAACTTTCTATAAACTTGTAATCCGTGCATCCAAATCATTAAGGCATCTAGTGTTCCATTGGTGTTCATCAGGAAGGGTTAAGCATCCAGGCCGAACCCGGTTTAGGGAATTTTGTATCCTCATGTTGTGTTTCCTTCATCTGAATTCTGAACCTAGCTAGCTAGCTAGGAATGGTGATGAATTTTTCTATTATATACATATCCACAGTGTTTCTGTCTTAATGATTTGGATGCCCCAAAGCAAACAGAAAAAAGAATGACGCCTGCAGATTGAGTTAGTTCAATTTTCATATTTTAACTCTAATGGATTGTTTGATGAGGGACATACCTGGATATTGGTGGGTGTAGTTATCCCATATGCTTGGTCCTCTACCATCTTCTTGGACAGCACCTTCATACTGAAACGTACACACAAATATACGTAAGAGTATGTACACAGTAAAGATGTCAAAATATTCATGCATGGATGCTAATTGTTCTGGCATTGGAAGAAAATTAAACTTACTTAATCATACGAACCGCAAAGTAAATGGTAATTAAGCTCTTTAAGAAACTGACCTGGTAAGATGCTGAAGCCGCGCCGAATATGAACCCTGTTTCAAAATTGGTCCTGTTGATAGTGTCACAAACAACTGGTGGATCTGTAGCAGCTTCGCTACTTTGCAATGAAAAGCCAATTACTAGCACCAGACCGAAGAGCAAAGACCCTAATTGCATTGCCATAACTAATTAAGGGGCTTTTGGATAAGTTGGCTCTTCCTTGCATATTGCATGTCCTTTATATACAGGAAGCTATGCGTACTGCACCCGGGAATATATAATAAACATTTCAATAATGTATTTGTAAACACAACTAGAATTCAAAAGGGTGTGCTGATCAGGTCCTTCCAAATCTAAGAAATTCTTCTGTGATGGTTATTAAGACTCGTGATAAACAAGTAATATTGATTATTAAGATTCGTGATAAGATGCCTCTGCAATATATTTTTATTTTGTTAGATGTACGATAAAATGATCATTTAAAGCTAAAAAAGTGACTTGAATCGGACTCTCTTGTTAGTCCATGACATGTGTGATACTCTTTTCTCCTTTGGGGTTTGTCCCATGAGGTTGTCCTAGGAATGTTTTAATGTGGACACTATATCGTGTCGCTCTTTGTATATCTTTGGTTCTACGAATGAATTCTCTTTCTTAAAATAAAAAGCTAAAACGTTTGTCATCTAAGCAAATTGCTAAAGATAATTTTCTTTTAGTAAGATCGTATGAGATATTATTTTGTTGAAACACAGCCATCGAACCAGAATGGGGTCAATGAGGAGGGACAAAACTTTGTTATCAACAACGGGAAAAGGGGTGCAGAATATGTGAAGGTCCATTAGTTTGTGACGCCATAAAGTATTTGATCTCATCTTCATTTGAAGCAGTCGTGAGCTCCTTCATTTTTCAAAGAATAGAAAATGGCTATCAGAATTGTCTCTGGCGTTGAAAACAAAAAGTCAAAACTCCATGCTTATCATGCGTATATATATTTATTACTGTTTATTATGGAAGCCATAACTTTGAGCTAAATTTATACGCTAGCTATTGTAGACTTGTTCAAGCAGCAGTATCATCGATGTGAAAATTTTCACACAAGTCTTGTTGTTATCTGTTAGCGAGATATCCTATTCTATTAGGATATTATTTTATTTATTTCTTTTTGTATAAATATTATGTAATTAGGATTCCACTTATTTTCCTAGTTTAACCCTATTAGGGTTTGTAATCTTGTATTATAAATACCTCATTTTGGAGAATGAAAGATATCTGAAAATATTCTACCATATTGTTTGACTTGGTATCAGAGCCTAGTTTCTGGTGACCTGTGTGTGTTGTGCCCACCCTTGTTCTACTGTGTGCCCTAATTTCTTTTAGGGTTCTTGTGCCCGTGCCCGTGCCTGTGCTGTGTTTGTCGTATCTGCTTCGTGTTGTGTTTGTTTCCGCTGCTATCATGGGTGATGATTCCAAGGTTGTGATTGGTACTAGTGCGTCTACACGGAAGGAGGAACGTCCCTCGCATGATTACTCTACCCCGATTACTTCTGACAAATTGGATGGTTCCAATTATGCATCTTGGTCTCGTGGTGCGCGTATTACGATTACTAGTTGTCGTATGGCAAGTTGGATCAATGGGAAGAAGCTTGCTCCGTCTCTAGATTCCATTGCCTATGCCGAATGGGAAGAAGATAATTGCCTGGTGCAGTCATGGCTTCTCAATTCCATGACTAAACCAGTTCGTGCCTTGTTTGAACATGGTGATACTGCTTTTGATATATGGGAGGTTGCTCGGAAGACCTATATTGTGACTCAGAATAGTTCTCGTTTGTTTCAACTCCGACGGCAGTCCATACTTACAGGTCAGAATGGTGAATCTGTGAAAGTATTCTATGAAAAACTCCATGCTATTTGGCAAGAGATTGATTGTCTGCGTCCACATGAGTTTAGTTGTTCTACTGATGGGGCTCGTCGTCTGAAAGAAATTGAAGCCGATCGAGTTTATGATTTTCTTCGCGGACTTGATCCACCGTATGATGGTGTCCGTAGCCGTATTCTTGCTCTTAGTCCTGTTCCCCCCCTCTCGAAGCCTATGCCATGGTCATTGAGGAAGACACCCATCAGTCCGCTATGCTTGGAGGAGGATCGTTGGCTCTCAAAGTTGACCCACCTCGTCAACGACCGGTCGCCCAGCGCGACATGACCGGTCGCTCCCCGTCCAGAAAATTTGGATCTTCTGCTGGGTCTCGTCCTTCTGGCTCTACCCCTAGCTCTCTTGAAGGTCTGCCTAAATGTCGCCATTATAATGGGAATCATTATTCTGAGAAGTGTTTTAAGGAGCATTGTTATCCTGATTGGTTTGCTAACTACAAAGCTCGTATGTACGGCCCCAAGGCCACCTGCACTATGACTCAAGATGAGGCCCGTCCTCCGGCTCTGTCTGCAAATCTGTGTGCTTCTGATACTATGCCAGGTATTGGTTCTACTACTTGGTTAATTGACACTGGTGCTTCTGATCATATGACTTATAATGATAATATGTTTGATGAGTTGTCGCATAACCCTTGTAACCCCTATATTACTAGTGCTAATGGTTTACCTTCTCCAGTTACCGGTGAAGGTACCATCCACCTCACTCCTTCTTTACCTATGTCTCGTGCACTCTTGGTTCCCAATATTCATTGCAATTTGTTATCTGTTGGGCGTTTGCTTGATACACTTAACGTGTCTGCTACTTTCTATTCTACCCATTGTTTTTTTCAGGATCTCAGGACTCACGAGAAGATTGGGCATGGTAAACGGATAGGGGGGGTTGTATTACTTACAGTTGCCGGCTGCAGTAGTTCGTGGTTGTGACGCTAATAAAGTTCCGAGTGGCAGTGTCAAAGACAAGCAAAAACTTTGGCTATGGCATCGTTGCTTAGGGCATCCGTCATTTGGTTATCTTAGACATTTGTTTCCTTCATTATTTAGTTCGTGTGATGAGTCTAGCTTCAAATGTGAGACTTGTGTAATGGCCAAGAGCCACCGTATTGTTTTTCCTTTAAGTAATAATAAAGCTGCTTTGCCTTTTGAGTTAGTACACTCTGATGTATGGGGTCCTGCTCGTGTGACTTCTCATGATTTCCGTTGGTTTGTTACGTTTATTGATGACTGCACTCGCTTAACATGGGTGTATTTGATGAAGAATAAACATGATGTTGCCTCTATTCTCCCTGATTTTTGTGCCATGGTGTCTACTCAGTTTCATGCTCATGTTAAAGTATTTCGGACTGATAATGGCAGTGAATATGTGAATCATACCTTGGCCCCGTTCTTTCGTGATCATGGTATCATTCACCAAACTACCACTCCATTCACTCCTCAACAGAATGGCGTGTCTGAACGGAAGAATCGTTAGTTACTTGAAGTTGCCCGCTCTCTTATGTTGGATATGTCTGTTCCCCATCATTTTTGGGGACATGATGTCTTAGCCGCGGCCTACTCGATTAACTGTACTCCTAGTCCGGTTCTTGATTTCAAGACTCCGCTTGATGTGTTGTGTGCCCATACTCCTCCGGTTTCGGTCTCTAAGTTACCTCCGAAGGTGTTTGGGTATATTGCTTATGTTCATGTCTATTCCCATCAACGGAGTAAACTTGATCTTTGTGCTCTCCGTTGCGTCTTCATTGGTTATTCTACTACTCAGAAGGGTTATAAGTGCTATCACCCACCTACTCAGAAGGTACATGTTACTTTGGATGTCACCTTTCATGAAAAAGTTCCATATTATGTTTCCCCCTCCTCTTCAATTCAGGGGGAGAGAGGGAGTGAATTGAAGAGTTTCGGAGTGGAAAATGTGGAAAAGCTTGGACTTGAAGAAGGAATTTCTGGCGAACAGAAAGGGACCGGTCGCATGGAAGAAGCGACCGGTCACGAACGAACCTGCTTGAAAACGACCGGTCGCATAGAAGTGAGCGACTAGTCGCATGTCTCGATGAGCGACGACAATGACGATGCAAGTGAAGCGACCGGTCGCCCGGGGTGCCATGACCGGTCGCCGGGTGATAATTTGGAATTTTTGGAGTCTTCATCAGAAGGACGTAACCGTGATACTAGCAACTCTCGTACAGATGAAATTGATACAAGACCCCCCTCTGCCCTACCACTGCCCCAATCAACTCGTGATAATGAGGTACTTTCTAGTTATGTGTATACTTATTCTTTGCCTCCACGCACTACCCATGGGAAACCTAAAGTATAATATTCTCCTGATATACATGCCAAGTCCAAATATCCCATTAACCATTATATGTCAACTCATCGTTTGTCTAAGTCATATGCATCATATTTGTGTCAATTATCTAGTGTATGTGTGCCAACGAAGTTGCAGGATGCTCTATCTGATCCAAATTGGGTAGATGCAATGCATATTGAGATGGAAGCCTTGAACAAGAATGCCACTTGGGAGTTAGTTCCTTTACCAAAAGGAAAAAGCGGTTGGGTGCAGATGGGTGTTTACTTTGAAGCACAAGGCTGATGGGTCTATTGACCGTTACAAGGCAAGATTGGTAGCAAAAGGGTATACTCAGACCTATGGAGTAGATTACACGGAGACTTTTACTCCAGTAGCAAAGCTCAATACTGTGCGCGTACTCTTGTCCTTAGCTGCTAACCATGATTGGTCGCTGTTACAATTTGATGTCAAAAATGCATTCCTCCATGGTGACCTCAAGGAAGAAATATACATGGATCCTCCACCGGGTATTCCTATGACCTCTAAGGAGGGTGTGGTGTGCAAGCTACGGAAATCCTTGTATGGATTAAAGCAGTCTCCAAGAGCTTGGTTCGGGAGGTTTGCTGCATCTATGAGGAAGTCTGAGTATGTACAAAGCAACTCGGATCATACTTTGTTTCTGAAACGTCGCAGAGGTAAATTGACAGCTTTAATAATTTATGTTGATGATATGATTGTAATTGGAGATGATCAGGTAGAAATACAGAGTCTTCAGAAATATCTTGCGTCTAAGTTTGAGATGAAATCATTAGGTGACTTGAAATACTTTCTTTGAATTGAAGTTGCTAGATCTAAGCATGATATTTTTTTATCCCAAAGAAAGTATGTTTTGGACTTACTTGCAGAAACCGGAATGTTAGATTGTAAACCCATTGATACTCTTAGAGAACAGAATCATAAGTTGGGGTTGTATCCTGATCAAGCTCCTACTGATACGGAGCGCTATCAACGGCTTATGGGAAAATTAATTAATTTGGCTCATACACGTCCTGACATTGCATATGCAGTGGGTGTAGTGAGTCAGTTTATGCACTCACCTAGTGAAGACCATATGGGTGTCGTGACACGTATTTTGAGATACCTCAAAGGCACTCCTGGCAAGGGGTTAATGTTTTCCAAGTATGGTCATACAGATGTGGAAGGGTACACAGATGCTGATTGGGCAGGTTCAGCTACAGATAGGCGTTCGACATCTGGGTATTTTATGTTTGTTGGTGGCAATCTTGTTACGTGGAGGAGCAAGAAACAAAAGGTGGTGTCTCAATCTAGTGCTGAGGCCGAGTATCAGGGGATGGCCCATGGTGTATCTGAGTTACTATGGTTGAGGAGATTGTTGAGAGACCTTGGTTTTGGGCCTAAGAAACCCATGGATTTACATGGATTTATATTGTGACAATACGGCTGCGATTGCAATAGCTCATAACCCTGTACAACATGACCGTACAAAGCATGTGGAGGTTGATCGAAATTTCATTAAAGAAAAGTTGGATGCGGAGATTGTGTCATTCCCCTTCATCCGTTCTGAGTATCAGTTAGCTGATGTTCTTACGAAAGCTGTTTCTACAAGTATCTTTCTCAACTCGCTTGACAAGTTGGGCATGCGTGACGTCTTTGCTCCAACTTAAATGGGAGTGTTAGTGAGATATCTTATTCTATTAGGATATTATTTTATTTATTTCCTTTTGTATAGATATTACGTAATTAGGATTCCACTTATTTTCCTACTTTAACCCTACTAGGGTTTGTAACCTTGTATTATAAATACCTCCTTTCGGAGAATGAAAGATATCTGAAAATATTCTACCATATTGTTTGACTTTATCTAGCTAATATATTGAATTGAATCACTGCTATATAAAAATGCATATCTAGCTAACAAGTTAAGAAATTCTGTATATTTACATATTAAGCATTGGCTGTAGCCTGTATGAAGGTGTTATGTTATACAAAAGATCTTGGATTCTCGGGTTTAATTGGGTCCAGTAAATCATCCCGCATTGATACCTTGAAAAGACAAAGAAGGACTAATAACTCACAACTACTAAGACCTATAATGTCCTCAACTTAATCACCTGTATAGTTCGGCATGTGTGAGGTTTTATACAAAATATCTCGATGTTATTAGTAGTAGAACCAGTTATTATATTTGTATTTTATTTTTCCAAGTTCTTGATGTTGGAGTTTACATTCTTCAGCAGTTGATTATAGTATTGACTTATGTAAGCTTGATTAGATGATACGCAAAAATAAATTGATTATTATCTTCTAGGGAGTGGCTTGGAGAGAATTCAAGTATAGCTTACATCTGCATGTGAAATTTTTTTAAATGATAAATTAGAAGAGTTAATTATAGTACATTAAATATAAATCCCTTTCTCGAGAGCAGTTCTTTTTCAGATAAGGACTGCGAGGAAATTGAAATAATCTAAATTATTCAGCTCGATTTGCATTATTCAGCAGCAATGACAAAAAATAAATAATCTAAAATTACTCAGCTCGATTAAAGGGACAATTGTTTCCAATATCAAACAACATAAACAAACAAGTGTCATTCCAACTTTATAAAATAAAAAAAATAAAAAAAACTATTTTCCTCATATTCCAACTATTAAAAAAACTATTTTCCAGACATCGCACCATATGTGAAAATTACAAAAATTTAATATATATATATATATATGCAGAAGCACTATTATACATGAGATAACTGTCGTCAATTCTCCATGTTCTGAAAATTATTATTAATTCTCCATCGAAGCATTTAATGTCTGAATTTGTTTTTTCTCTTGCTGTTTTCTCCTAATCCTTTCGACTAGCTAACAAGATTAGAAATTATAAATATTATCATACAAAAAAATAAAATAAAAATTAAGCATTGGTTTGTGGAAACTAGATGTATGAAGATAAAATGCCATGAGGAGCGTGAGGAACGTATATACAATTGCAAAATATATTTGATGAAATATTATAAAAAAAAAACAACTGGGTTTGTACGTAGAGCCATGCACCTAAAAGTGAATCATTCCGGTAAACTTGGCCGTTTAAAAAAGAGTTGACATTTTTATAAGTGTTTTGGTTCACGACAGAGTCAGAAGTCCCATGCTATGTTTTCAGATACGATTCAAATTATGGCATGTTTACTAATCCGTAATTGAATTAGGGGGAATTGAATTAAGGATGAATTGAATTGAGGAGGAATTTGATTGAGGATAATTAGATTCCGGATTCCTATTGAAGTTGTTTACTAAACCATATGTATTGAGGGGAGTTAGATTCCATATTAATTCCTATTGAAGTTGTTTACTAAACCATATGGAATTGGGGTAGGAGTAGTACTAATTACTCAAAAGTCCTCGTTGTTGGGTTAAAGTAGATAACAAATTTGAAATTTTGAATATTGTGTGAGGATATAATGGGTGAAAAAAATGAATTCCTAATGGATTCATTCTTCAGGAATTAGAATAACACTTCCCACCAAGGAATTGAATTCCTTTAAAAACAGGAATTCAATTCCTTATTTTGTGTGGGTCCCACTTACTTTTCAATTCCTTGATGTGAAGTAAACGCAGGAATCCTCCTTATGCGGAATTCAATTCATGATGAGAATTCCAAATGCTTAAAAAAAGGGGAGAGAGAGAGAGAGAGAGAGAGAGAGAGAGAGAGAGAGAGAGAGAGGCCATCTCAAAATTTTGAGATTTTGTTTCAATCCAAAATATAAAAGATAAAAGAGATGCCTTGGGAAAAAAACTAACCAATTCAAGTGCTTTTTATTGCTGAATATTTCGGAGGTACATTCGCATTATTAAAGGAAATACAAAGATGGAACCAAGGGATTCAAATTTGACATCCCTCTCACATTATTGTACGGAGGTGCATTTGCATTATTGAAGGAAATACAAAGATGGAACCAAGACCAACAATAACTATAGCTTGATTTCTTCACTTCTTGAGCAAATTTTTGAACCACTGCGCCGAGCGTTTTTCATACCTTTTTAGCCCATCTTTAAAATCCACATAGTTGAGACCGAATCGAACAGTGTATCCAGAAGCCCATTCAAAATTGTCTAGCAATGACCATGCAAAGAATCCCTTCACTTTGACACCATCCCTATACACACAAAACAAAAAAACAAAAAAAATAAAATTCGTATGTAAGGATTCAAATTCAATATCCCAAACATAGTCTTAATTAAATAATTTGTTAATAAACACTTACTTTATTGCTGCTTGAACATAACAAATGTGGCGATGATAGTAGTAAATTCTATCGGTATCATTAAGGGCTTCCACAAGTGATAGATTGGGATCATCCAACTCATCAACGCCTACAATATAATGTGTTTTATGTAGTCTATAAATATATGTTGAAACATTGATGATGCAATTAAATAAGGCTGAAAAAATTACCATTCTCAGTAATGTAAATGATTGGATCATTATATTTTTCCTTTACGTACACTAAAAGATCGTGAATTCCTTTTGGATAGACATATAACCAATCTGAGCCGGCCTAAAACACCATTGGAAGATATGTGAGATTTTTAGGAGTCAGATTTGCATGTGGAAAATAATATTTAATCATTCGTACTATACTAATGGCTTAATTAGTTAACACTTGATTTGATGTGTACCTGTGGACCAATGAGGACCCCGTTAAGCTCCGCTGCCACACCATATATGAATGTCAGAATCTAATTTTTCTATGAAACTTACAATTTCTCCAACTCCAAGCAATTAAGTTTTTCATTTTGTACTCACGTGATTGATTAACGCGAGGATCTGTTACATAGCTTGCCTTTACAGAATTGTTGTGACCTGCATAGCTTGCATAGTAAGTAGTATAATAATTTAGTCCAAGAAAATCAAATGACCCGGCTAGCAACTTGGAGTCTTCTTCCTTGAATTTTGGTAATCGACGTCCAACAAGAAGTCGCATGCTGTGCGGATAATGGCCACTTGTAATTGGCTCCATGAACCTACAAAAACATGGAAGTGCCAACCATTAACAGAGCATCATACAAGTTATACTAGCTAGTAAATTTTATATTCATAAATACTTGCCATCCAAACATAAAATCCAAAGACCGTGTTGCTGCATTTCTATGGTGCGGTGCCTCAGAAATTGGCTCAAACCAATGCGACACTAGTGTTATCCCTATCAGGCCTTTTTGAGATGCCTGCACAACAACATTAGTGTTTGGTCAATTTAGAGCCAAAAATACATGGTACAATCTTTGTATATCTTGATGCACAAAGTATTAATTCTGTGAAGAAGAAAAAAAACAGTATTAATTCCATTTTGTATTGCTACTTTATACAACCGACTAACATAGAATTCTCAATTAGAGGGCCCAATATTAAAGATAATACTCGGACCTGATATGTACTCCTGTACACTTGGACAGCAGCTGCATGAGAAAGGAGGAGGTGGTGTGTTACCAAATATGGTTCACGTGCTGAATCTCCACCGGTGCAATTTAGTTGTTGCCAGCTAGAGCATCGTCCCGGTGCGAATGTCCCGATTGCATAACCCATGTTACTAACGGTATATGGCTCATTCAACGTAATCCAATGCTTTACTCTATCACCAAATTCACTAAAACAAAGGTCTGCATAGTCCCTAAAATAATTGCTGTATATACACATTTCAAAAAATATATGTTATGGTACTATTTATTTGATCAAATAATGAATTTTATACTCACGATAGAATTTGTCACTTACACAATCTGATGGCTTAACAAACCACCAAATTCTTCTTCTAATGCTTGGGGAAGATCCCAATGGAAGATTGTTGCAAATGGCTTTAAACCTATATATACATGTATACATCAGCAGTAAAAGCAAATTAAATTGATTATATGATGTTTTAAGAGTTTTACATATCGATCATTAATCTTTTAAGGTGAGATATGCTTTACCTTGGCGAATGGTTTCATTGATGAGCTTGTTGTAATATTCAATTCCAGCCTGGTTTACTCCCCCACTTAGTGTTCCATCTAATAATTAAAAACAAAACACAACAAATAAGGAAATAACTCGATCTAACTCGAGCAAGGAAAGTGTTTTCTAGCAAACAAAAAAGGAAAAAGAAAAACAAACAGAATTGCCATGTGTACATATTGAGGATTATCAACTTACTTGGTAACAATCTGGACCATGAGATAGAGAACCTATAAGCATCCAACCCTATATTCTTCGCAATTGCCAAATCTTCCTATATATAGTAAGGCACAAGTACATATAATCATAAGAAAGAAATAAAAATTGAGGAGCTCATCTTCGATGCCCCTATGTTTTCTTACAAATTATGAGATTTTTGAACCTTATAGCGGTGATATTGATTAATAGTAACATCTCCGTTGGTCCCATCCGCGATTTTTTCTGCAATTAACCATAGAAAATTTTGACTATATATTTATTAATAATAGATAAATTAAGTATTATTATATATCCATAGACCAGTGTTTCGGTCTTAATGATTTGGATGCCCCAAAACCTCTTACGAAGTCAAAAGGCATGGGATTTGGAGAAAACAATTCAGGGAAAGAATGACACCTGCAGAGATACTGAGATATAGAAAGCTTTAATTAAGAAACAAATTAAAAGATTAAGTGATTATTTTTTTTAGAGGCAGACCTGGATATTGGTGAGTGAAGTTATCCCATATGCTTGGTCCTCTACCATCTTCAAAGGCAGCACCTTCATACTGATATGTACACACACACATATACAAATATATGTAAGAGTACGTAGACAATGAATGCTTATTATTGGTCTGGAATTGAAAGTAAATTAAACCTAATTAATCATATGACCACAAAGTAAAGAGTAATTTAATTAGCCCCGCAATGGACTGACCTGGTAAGATGCTGAAGCCGCACCAAATACGAACCCTGTTTCGAAACTGCTCCTGTTGAGAAAGTCACAAACAACTGGTGGATCTGTAGCAGCTTCGCTACTTTGCAATGAAAAGCCAATGACTAGCACCAGACCCAACAGCAAAGACCCTAAATGCATTGCCATAGCTAACTTGAGGCTTTTGGTGATCTAGGTAAGTTGGCTCTTCCTTGCATATTGCATGTCCTTTATATAGAGGAAGGTGTACGTACTTCACCCGATAATAGATATAATAAACAATTCAATAATAATGTTTTTGTAAACACGATTGGAATTCAAAGGGTGTGCTGATCAGGTTCTGCCAAATCGTACGAAATTCTTTTTGTAAATGATTATTAAGTCTCGTGATATATATAAGATACATTTGCAAATTGCAATATGTTTTTGTTTCTTATTATAAGCAAGATAAAATGACCATTAAAACTAAGCATTGGTTTGGAAGAGTCTTGAGCTCCTTGATTTGTAAATACCTGTATATTTACAAAACTAAGCATTGGCTTTTGGGAAATATATATTTGAAGTTTTATTTATTTATTTGAAACCACATATACGAGGGTGTTGTTGATTGTATTCACTTCTATAGCTAGATTAGATGATATGCAAAAATAAATTGATTATCTTTTAGGGAGTGGGTTGGAGTGAGTTCATGTTATAGCTTCTACCTGCATCTGCATGCAGAATATATTTCTTTTGTGCATGGGAAAATCGATCTTTTAAATTTTAAATTAGAAGAGTTCCCGATAGGGTATCTTCTCGAGAAAAGAACTGGAAAAAAAATAATATTCTCAAACTATATTGCTCGCCTCATTTCCTGAAAGGATACTTCCCCTTCTTGCAAATCACGGTTTTGACATATGTGCAAAAATAATTCATTAAAAACACAAAAATAAAAACTTCTACACACATGTCAAACTGCTAGTGGCAAGAATGTAGGAGTTCCTATTTACCGGGGAATGAATGAAGTATTTTCCTAATAAAAAAATAAATAATTTGGTATAAGTCCAATTCTTATGATAGAATTTGGGTGCAATTCCACACACATATTGTTAGTAATCCAAGTCCTCTGACTTCAATGCCACATAGGATTACATTCCTTTTCTAATTTTATGATGTAATCATATATATTTTTTCTTTTAAAATTTATTTTCATGTTCCAATTATGCCCTTATGATTTAAATCGGGAAAGACTAATTTATATCAAAATAATTAGCTAATTAATGCAACTATTGATTCTGAATGCAATTCATAAAATATTTTCTATATTTGACCTTTTAGTTAATTATGATTTGAATTTATAAAATATTTTCTTGTCTATCCATTTTAATTTTGAAAATCCCATAAACATGTGTTGATACAAAAAAAATAAATATAATCTTTCTTCTTCCTTCTTTTTCTTCTTACAATCCTATGGACTAGGAATATACATGAATGTTAATTAGGTATGGATAGGTAAATTACCTATGGAGGAGGTATACATATGAATGCTATTTATCGAGGAGGTATACATATGAATGTTAATTAACTATGGAGGAGATATATGATATGAAATTACCTATGAAGGAGGTATACACAAACATGCAAAGCAGGTAAATCAAACCACCCAAAGACATATATACCTCACCATAAGGTATTCACTGGTTGAAAGCGTTTGATAAATTGAGATTAATTGTAAAAATATGATATTAATTTATTGATTGCAGTTATTATAAAATTTAGAGGAGTGACTGTACAATGGCAATATGCGTAAATGTTTTAAAAACAGTGGCCAAGGCTTTGCATACTTGGCTGGCCTGTTGAGTCGCTGGACCTAATTCTACGTCAAAAGAGAGGTGGACTGCATTCATAGTGCAAACTCAAAATTGGACCTATATCGAAAGATCCCATAAAATAAAAACCAAGTGTGATCAAATCTTAAACCATTTTATTGCAATCCAACTAAAAAAACTATTTTCCTGACATCACAGCTGGCAGTAGGGATCCTTTGAGCCTGGGTTTGGCTGGTTAATTAGCCATAGAATTGTGAGAATGTGAAGAAATATCACACATCTACTTCTTTCATTGTCAATTAATTTTAGGGTTAAACCTCGACTTCCTTCAAGAATACCCTTTGCATAAGGGCCAACATATAATCCAAGTGTATTATACATTACAGATTCGCTTGTTATCCATTCTCCATGTTCCAGCAGTACGTAGCATCTGAAAATTATTATGAATTTTTTTTCTTGCTGTTATATCTCCCAATGCTGACAAGATAAGAAATTCTCTACACATATTATATACATTAATTGAGCATTGGTTTGTGGGAACTATGTATTTGAAGGTGTTGATTATTATTAAATGGGCGATTTGAGTATCGCATGTGATTTTGGGAATTCTTTCAGAATCTCCTGTATGTATATAAAATTCCATGAGGAGCACGAGGAACATATATATAATTACAACATGTATATATGATAAAAACTTGCACAAGCAAGGTGTGTACGTACAGGTCAGCACCTACAGATTAACCATTCCGATAAACTTGGCCGGTTTCGAAAAGAGTTGAGATTTCAAAAGTTTTTTGGTTCAAGAAATATACTCATAGCACGTTACCTATGTTCAAGAAAGCTGTCCGCACTGTTTAAGAAATCAGAAGTACCGGATATATACTGTCAGATATGATTCAAATTGATGCTTTAGTTTTGTAAGAGTGGCTATATAGTATTCCCTTAAGCAGAGAAACTGTAATGAGGGTAGAGGTGTTCTTGATTATGATATATATGTGATATATTTGAAGGCAGTTGAGGTCCCTCTAAAACCAATTGGCAATAGGTGGAGTAATTCAACTTCTTATAAATCCAGGCTAAATTACTTAACTTTTCAATATGGGACAATTACTCTCAATAATATTTGCATATCGCATGTGATTTATTATAATATAGTTCATAGTCTTGGGATTCAAATTTGGTATATACAAATTTGACACCCCTCACTCACATTATTGTACACTAACAACTTCCACGTTATTGAAGGAAATACAAATATGGAAGCAATACGAACAATAACTATAATCAGATTTCTTCACTTCTTGAGCAACCTTTTGAACTAGTGTGCCGAAGATTTTAAGTACCTTTTAAGTCCATTGTTGTAATCCACATAGTTGATACCAAATCGAACAGTGTATCCAGAATTCCATTCAACGTTGTCTAGTAATGACCATGCAAAGTATCCCTTCACTTCGGTACCCTTTCTGCCCGCAGAAAAACAAAAGTAGAAAGAAAAAAAGAAACAATGCGTTGATGTCAATGTGCGGATGCAACACCCAGTCTTAATCAAATCATATGCTAATAAACACTTACTTGATTGCTGCTTTAACATAATAGATGTGGTTATGGTAGTAGTCAATTCTATTTGTATCGTTAAGGGATTGCGCAAGTGAAAGTAATGGATCATTCAACTCATCAACGTCTACAATTAATATATTGTATACTTTATGCATTCTAAAAATTTATTCTGAAACATTGTTGATGCAATTAATTAAGGCTATAAAATAATTACCATTCTCAGTAATGTAAATAAGTGGATTATTATACTTTTCCTTTATGTAGAGTAAAAGATCATGAATTCCTTTTGGATAACCAAGTGATTGATTAACGCGAGCACCTGTTAAGTAGCTTGCGTTTATGGAATTGTTGCGACCGGCATATAGCTTGCATAGAAAGTAGTATAATAATTTAGTCTAAAAAACATCAAATGATCCAGCGAGCAATTTGGATTGTTCTGTCGTGAATCTTGGTAATCGTCTTCCAACAAGAGCGCACATGCTACGCGCGGATAGTTGACACTAGTAATTGGGTCCATGAACCTTAAAAAAACATAGAAATTCCAACCATTAACTTGTACTAGATATTATATTTAGAACTAGCATTTAATTAATTGAGTTGGTATGCAATTTTACTTGCCATCCAAACATAAAATCCAAAGATTGTAATACAGCATTTTGATGGCGTGTTGCATTAGAAACTGGCACAAACCAATGTGACACTAGTGTTATTCCTATCACGCCTCTTTGTAATGCCTGCACAAGAACATTATTTTATGGTTGATGATTTGTAGCCAAAAGTAATAAGGGACAATCTTTATATATCTCCATATTCAAAGTATTAATTCCCGTTTCTATTGCAACTTAATACTACTAGTGACTAGTATAGAATTCTCAATAAGGACCATATATTCTGACCAAAAGTTAATAATTAAGCATGCCTGATATTTTTCCTTGTACAAGTTGACCGCAGCTGCATGAGAAAGGAGGAGGTGGTGTGTCACCACATATGGTTCAATGGAAGAATCTCCACCAGTACAGTTTAATTGTTGCCAACTAGAGCATTAGTCAGGTGCAAAGGTCCCAATTGCATAACCCATGTTACTAACAGAATATGGCTCATTCAACGTGATCCAATCCTTCACTTGATCACCAAATTCCTTAAAACAAAGGTCTACATAGTCTCTAAAATGCTTGCTTACACACATTTCAAATTGTATATGTTATGGTAATATGTATTTAATTATATACAATATTAGATGGACGCTAGAATTTGCTTACTTACACAATATAAGGGCTTAAGAAACCACCATATTCCTCTTCTAAAGCTTGGGGAAGATCCCAATGGAAGATTGTCACAAATGACTTTATTCCTTATATAAATACATAATCCGTAAAAGCAAATTAAAGTGATTAAATGATGTTTTAAGAGCTTTACATATCAATCATTGAACATGTACGGTGAGATGATTCACCGTTTCGAAGTTCATTGATGAGATTGTTGTAATATTTGATTCCAGCCTTGTTAACTCCCCCACTCAGCTTTCTATCTAATAATTAGAAAGAAAATACAACAAATATGGAAATAAGTTAATCTAAAAAAAGAAATTAAAGTGCAAAAAAATTGTTATATATTTTTGGCCTTGAAATTCTACTATGATTTAATTTTTTTCACTTCTTTCAATTTACTGTTTTAATTGAAAAAGAATATATGTTGGTTACAGTTGACAAACTTTTGCTTCAGTTAAAAATATAAATATTGTAGCAAGAACAAAAAAGGACTGTTATGTACAGTATTTAGGATGATTATCTTACTTGTTAATAGTCTGGTTGAAAATGGTACTTAGGTGACGAGGAGTAAATTTAACTAAACAAACAAGACACAACAACACAACAATCAAGAGAACACACATAGCATGCCACAAGGTACCTGCAGCCCTAGAAGATTACTAGTGACAACTTAGGCACTCAGAAGGACCCATCAATCTAGGCATCCCCTGTGCTAGCAACAACTATGGTGAAAGTGTGTGAAGTCATCAATATCAAGTAAACAGCAAACAGCAGATATAGATGACTAGTCAAACACCAAGAACATAAACCCAGAAAAATTTACAGATATGCAAAACAGATTTTGTTTACCCAGAAACCCACTATTGGGAAAAACTGGGAGTCATCAACCGACTAGGCAATCCACTAAGTAGAAAAAGATTCTTACAAAGGAATACAAGCAAGCTCAAGCAAAACCTAGATCTATTTAGGAAGATGAGCTATACCTCCTTTATGCAATCTTCTTCTCCAACTTAGCAAAGCTTGAAGCTAAGTTCTTCATGGCAATGGCAGCTCCTTCTTCAGCTCGTTCATCCCATGGCACTAGCTTACAAGCTCCAACTCAAACAGAAACCAAATTTGGATTCAAAGGAGAATGACCAATTTCTTCAAGAAACCATAGTCTTGAAGAAATCAATCTTGAATCTGACCTAGATATATATATGAGAGAGTGTTTGATCTAGCAAGATGAGGTTTTCATATTTCAAATGCAGTTTTCGAAAAATCAATTTGGAAAACTCAAAGATGAAAAATATGAAGGTTTGCTCTTGAGGAAGAAGCGATAGTTTCCAAGGAAACTTTCCAAAACTTGCCTACAAAAGTGACGGCAACCAAATGAAGAATTGTTTGGCTTTTACACACAAAAATTCCCTAGGTTAGAATCGTACAATGACAGCTGGGAATTTTGCAGAATAGGACAAAAACATTTGGGTAGGATCCAGCTGGAACAGTGAGCTGGAATTCCTACTGAGGCAGAGGTTGACTAGTCATAATCTTCAGAAGTTGGAAAATGCAATGCAAAATTTACCTTTGTCAATTTGCTTGAACCTCCATAGGATAGTTGATAGTTAAGAACACCTAGAGAAGCTATTCTTAATCTAAACTTGAGCTTGATAAAAACAATAAAAATCCTATTACAAAATTGTCAAGGGAAGCCAAAAGAAATTCTCAAAATTCATACATTAACACTGGGTCATGAGATAGAGAGCCTATAGAGAGCCTACATCCAATTCTTCATAATCCCCACATCTTCCTGCATATGGTAACAGACAAATATATATCATTGTAAGGAAGAAAATAAAAATTGGGGATCTCATCTTCAATATGCCCTCTGTTTTCTTGAGGCTCCCAAATTATGTCATTATTGAACCTTGTCACGGTGATATTGATCAATAGCGACATCTCCATTGCTCCTATCCTTTATTCTTTATGCATATAACCATAGAAAATATTGTAAGTAGAAAGATCGGGGAAATCATATGACGCAATATAACATGCATATACATTTTGGGTAATTGAAGTGTGGTACTGGAGTAATATATATATAATAAACAATTCAATAATGTAAGGGAGTAGCCATCACGTGGTGCACGTTTGGCTTCGTCCACCCCAAAACCAATTAATAATGAGTGGAGTAGCCCAACTCCTTATAAGTCCATGTAAATGGGGAGTACTAGCCCAACTCCTTCTATAAGCCTATGTAAGGTTCTTTTAACTTTCTAAGACATTTCTTCACATCCTCACAGTAATTAGAAACCTTTGCAATAGCCAATGGGATGTAGCACAATGAAAAAGGGCATTGACATACCAGCGATCTTATGTTCGAACATCCACGGCACCTTGACAATGTGTGTGAGAAACCACCCTTCCTTTTCTTAAATTTGGCAATGAAAGAAACCTTTGCAATATATTTTATATACTTTTAAGGAATTAAAAATGATCATTTAAAGCTAAAATTTTTGCCATCTATTAAAATTGTTAAAGATAATCTTCTTTTACTAAATTAGTTGAGATATAACTTCGTTGAACAGCCGCCTGAGCAAAATGGGTTCAAAGAGGGAGAAAAACTTTGTTCTTAACAAGGGGAAAAGGGGCGGAGAGTATGTGAAAGTCCATTAGTTGAGAGTCCATAAAAGATTTGACCGCATCTCCATTTGAACCAGTCTTGAGCTGCTTGATTTTTCAAAGCAAAGATTGCAAATAGATTTGTATGTGGATTCGCAAACAAAGTCATTAGTGCATGCTTATCATTCATATATTAATTTATTGTGGAAGGTATAACTTCGACGCCAAAGTATGTACAGTACTGTGGCAATTGGACAAGCAGTCATCGATCTGAAAAATCATCATTACTTCTGCACGTAATTTCTTGCTGTTATCTCCTAATGCGTGTGCAGCATATATACAATTTAATTAAGCATTATATATATATATATTTGAGGGACGACCTTTCGGGTAACTGTACGATTTTTTTTTTAATGATCCAAACCATCTATTTATTAGGTCTTCATTTATGGATCATCCTTACAAAAAATTGGAAACCATTTAGACATCTAATTGCATCCTACAAAATCAATGAATACGGTACTTCAAAAAAGTACTAAAATTTGAATAATTTAATTGAGTGGTCAAATGATATCAGATCCAAGTGTTTTTTTTTTTTTATAGATATAATCTTTGAATGAATATCTACAAAATAGACAATTTGGATTAATGAAATACAATACAGAGTAGGCCCTACAAGGGTATCCCTCAAAGCGTCTATTTTTCAAGTCTTTGGGGTTTGGATTATTTGAGGAACACACTTTAGGGTATCCTACGAATATTTTTTAACAATCCAAACCGTCTATTTTTCAAGTTTTCATTCACCCTAAACTAATAAAAGGTACCTACAAATTAACCATTCGGATAATTTTGGCCGGTTTCAAAAAGAGTTGACATTCTAAAAGTTTATTAAACTCGGTTTGGTGGTTGTTAGATTGTTAAGCTTCTGTTAAGGTAAGCAAAGCTATACACGAGAACAGATTAAGATTTTCTCTCTTGTCTGATTCTGCTTGTTCTAAACTGCTATCAGTATTGTGCATGTGAATAATGTTAAATGTTAAATTAGAAGATTTGGCAGTGTGTTTGGAGTGAATTCGAAGCTTTAGTTTTGACATGTATATATCTGCAGGCAATTGAATGAAGCTTTGATACAATTTTGTGAATGCATATGTTGATTATCTGGATGATGAATTTTTTTTTAAAAGCGTCCAATCTGGCGACTCCAACGAAACCTCTACCAACCAAAAAGTCGTTTGCTTGGATGCTCAAGAAACCAGTTATCATCCTCTTGTCTCAATTTCCCGTTCCTCATGAAAAGGCAGGTCTAGTAATTTGTATGTGCAAAACCATTCATCGTGAAATAATAATAGCTTAAACTAGTAATTTGATGTGTACCTTTAGACCAATGGGGATCCCATTATGCTCAGCTGCCACAATATAAATGAATGTCATAATCTAATTAGTCTAAATTTGGATTAAGTTTTCAGTAACTCACATGAAAGTGTAACGCGAGAGTCTGTTGTATAACTTGGATAACTACTCTTATGTGCATCGCTTGCATAGTAACTAGCATCGTAACTAGCATAGTAATTTATTCCAAAAAAATCCAAGGACCCAGCTAGCAACTTGGATTGAGCTCTAGTAAATTTCGATAACCGTCTACTGAGAATGGCTAGCATGCGGCGAGGATATTCACCACTTGTGAGTGGCTCCGCTGCTCCGCAAACCTAAAAAATGAAATTCCAAGTATGAAGTTATTACTAGTACAAGGCATTGCTAGTTAATAAATTATTCACAAAGAAAAAATTAAAATCAGTTGATATTGTAATTAACAGTATACTTACCATCCATACATAAAATCTAAAACCCGTAAGGCAGCTTCTTTATTTTTCTTTGACTCCGAAAGAGGCACAAACCAGTGTGTCACAATTGTTATCCCTATCATCCCTTTTTGAGATGTCTGCACAAAGACATGAATTTTGGTTTATTTAGAATGAAAACAGATGGTAAAACCTTTGTTTATTTCGGTATAGAAATAATATTATTGATTCGTATAGAATTCTCAATGAATACCCAATATTGCACAAAATAAAAGAGAAACAATTTAGCAAGACATGATATTTAGTCTTGTACAATTTTACAGTACTTGCATGAGCAAGTAGGAGGTGGTGTGTCACCAAATATGGTTCAGTATCCGAATTGCCGCCGGTGCGAAGGCCCCGGTTGCATAACCATTGTTACTATTGTTGTGTGAAAACACACTAAGACCTTGTCGTTGATGGACTATGTGACGGCACACACACATTGAAGAGAGAAAGTAAACACACTCAAGAACACAAAGATTTATAGAGGTTCGGTCTCGTGCCTACATCCCTCTTGGTAATCCACCCGAGAAATTCACTAGTATATAAAGAAAACTTTGGTTACAATCAAGAACCCCCTAGCAATGTGAGTCCCACCTTAGAATTCAAAGTAAACATGCCAGAATGTATAGCAAACATTCATAACAATAGAGTCAACTGAAGAAGTGAATAAGTAATTGTCCATTTGAATGAATTTTGAAACAAGACAGAACTACAATACCGCTGTACAGCTTTCTCATACGGTTCTTCATTTTTCCAATCAAAAGAAAGGAAAACTGAAATGTCAAGCTCAGCAACGTCAGATTTTGAAGAATCATCCCAAGGTTCAGTAGCTGCACCATCTTGCCCTGGCGTCTGGAAAAGCTGTTGAAACACTACTGCTACCAACAATGTCATCAACTTTTGACTCAGTATCACTATCAATCTCACGTAGTCTCTTGATCCACCGTCACCATCAGGTGCCTGCAGCAATCCAGTGTCCAAGGAGCTCGATATAGACTTAACACTCTAAGCACTTACTGCAGTCAGAAGACCTAACTGGGAGCGCAACGAAGAAAAATTCAGATCATGTATTGTAGAAGCCTCACCATCAGTAGCACAAGAGACTACATCTTCTACCTAGAGAAACTAGAAAAGTGGAGCCATCTTTGCATGCAACTGAGACATATAAGAACACCTATAATATTTACCTTCAGAAAGTAAGATGTCAGCAATTTCATATTAACTGATTCTGTACTATCATCTTCAAATATCAGCATCTATTTCTATCATTTGGAATAATGAGGTCATCAAATTTTGTTTGACCTGGGTGATCATTATAGTTTATAAATAAACTACCATTTTCTTATAGGTTAAACTACCTTTGCAATCCAGTGATCTATAACGAATATCCAAAAAGCAATTCATGCACAAGAACCAATTGATCATCATATGAATTCCCAGAGAAGAAAAAGCTTGTAACTCACAGGTTAAGTAGCTTAGATGGTGAGGACGTAATACAGTTAATGCCTCCTTCCACTGCCACTGGCGTTCAGATAACGGAAGAAGACGCTGCAAAATTGACAACTGCCATTCCCACTCGTCAATGAAATGTTTGGCAATTGACGCTCTCCACTCCAATGCTTGTCTTCCACCCCTACTTATGCCATCGCTTAGAGCATGATCTAGTTCAGTTATAAACTTATAGTTGAAGGAAGACAGTGATGTAATATATCAAGTAGTTCCTCGTGAAAGATACAACTAATTTGTTTCCCTCTTCACGTGTCAGATCAGTTTGCTCCGAAGCACATGTGTAATGTGATTCAGAATAGCTCCAAGGTGAGGCACAATGAGCCAAATTGAGAGAAAGATCATCCATATTTAAAAGCGAACTTATGACATTCACCATCATGATCTGCATCATTACAGAAGCATTATAAAATCATTACAATGAAGAACAGGAAAAAAGATGCAGCAAACTAATAAAACTGATGATATATATCGCAAACAAATTGAGAGCATTTACATTTCAAAGGAAAACATGAAACTTCACCAGTCATAGTCCTTCATCACTCCAACCGCAAGAACAGCTAAATCCAGAGCATACCACATGTGCATAAGTTCAATATGCTGCATCCTACCATATAATAAAATAGAACAGAGAAACGCGAAACCATCAACATGTGAAGAAAAGCATGTCAAATCCCAAACGGACAAAATATGAAATACATTGAGTGCAAAATTCATTTGCAGATGTAATTTAAGGGTTGGAGAAATCCATTTCTGGGATTGGGGCATAATTCTCCCTTGGATGCATAATGCATTGGCCTTCTTCCATTTCATTCCCCTCCACCTCCCCGCCCCCCGCACACGCACACACACAACAAAAAAGACTCCCACAAACTTGCGAGTTACAACACAATATGATAGTATTATTATATTAACGTATCAAAACTAACAGAAATATTATATTAGCTTCTCTTGGGGCGTGTTTGTTAAAGCATTTCAAGACTACTTTGGTGTAACTCATGTTGATTGGGCAAAGTTTTGGGCTGAATGTAATTTGATTTAATATGTCATGTCATGATTGTTGGTCTGATTTTGATGGTTTTCTACAAGATATCTTTGAATACGAAAAGAACAAAGAAACAGTTTTCCTTTCTCTGTTTTCTTTCTAGCTCGTCTTTGTAGGTTTTCTTCCTCTGTTTTGAATAAGATACAGTTTTCCATGTAAAAAGAACAAAAAAATAGACCAGAACAAGATTATTTTGAGGATTTTGAGGACTTACCCGAAGTGGACTTTGATTTCCAGTACGAAATTCTCAACAAAAGGGTCTAGCAGGTGATCTTCGCATGCTATTTGTTCTTTAGCAGACAACATCAACGATAATTTTCAATTCCATGCTTGACCAGAATTGACGCCGGCAACATAAGAGGCAAGATCAAGCCGATAAGATAAAGAATCACAAGGAAATTTTCGACAAATCGAGCTAGGCGGCCTGGGCGGCTCTGTGGAATATAAAATTAGTTTCTTTATGTTTTTTTATTTTCTTTTTTGTAATTAAACAATATCTTTGCTTTATTTTAATTAATTTTATTAGTAAGTATGTTTTAATTATTATTTCTTTAGTGAACAATTAGTATTAAATATTTTAATTCAATTCATAAATTATATTACTTAATAAATAGTAATTATTATGTTTTAATATTTTTCGGACTTTAATTTTCATAGGGATAATTTTTTTTTTTTTGGAATAGCTAATTAATTAATATTTTAATTGAAAAATATCTTAGTCTTATTTAATCAATATAATTACTAATTAGCTTTTAGTTATTATTCGTTTCATAAATTACTTATCAAATAGTAATTAATTTTTATGAATTATTTTGTGCTCTTAAAAACCAAGAAAGTGGTTGCAACATAGTAAGTATATATCACAAAAGAACCAATACATACATATAGTATACTTGATTTGCTAATGAACTTAGTTCTTGATTGACTGGTTTGTAGTGGTTACATGTCCTTAGAATACGCAATTGATGGGTTCTACTCGATAAAATCCGATGTCTATAGTTTTGGTGGGTTGGTGGTAGAGATAGTGAGCGGGAAGAGAAACATAGGATTTACTAATTGCTTTTTTTTGTTTTTGTTTTTTTTTTGGTTTCTTCTTTTAAGTAAGCACAATGATTTTGAACTTTTGATAAATTCTTTTAGGCATGGATGCTATACACAGAAGGCTGGTCCATTGAAGTGCTTGATACATCAATAGGGGACTTAGGTGATATCCTCAAGAAGTTGTGAGATTATTTCATGCATGTAGGTCTTTTTTGTGTGCAGCGTAACCCGGGAGATAGGCTGAGCATGCAAGTTACAGTTCTAATGCTAAGTGGTGAAGGGTCATTGCCTCAACCTCAAAAACCTTGTTCTTATAGTGAAATGGATCTCAATGAATCAACGTCAGTCATTCTTTTAAAGCATTTTCAACAAATGAATGCAAGTGCTTCAAATTTGGGGCAAAGATTCATGAAGTTCCAAATTGTGTGAGGATGGATCTCCTAAAATGCCACTACAATGTGCACGTGTTATAAGGTATGCAATTACAGTCACTTCAATCATATGCACTTTCCGAGTTAGTAATATGGGAAACCAGTCTAGAATTTTCATATTCGTTAGAGAGCATGTGTTTTTTGTCGTTTTTTACCATTGTCTGATATTTACCATGTGTAGTCTAAGATGGCTATTTCGACTTTAAAGACTATTTTGAATCTCTATGTGATGCTGTGGACTGTAGTAAAGACTTCTATTTGCTTTGAAAGCTATTTAGAGGCTCAGGTAATTATTTCTTTTTACTTGGCGGTCCCAACCCAAAGCATATATATACAGTTTGAGTTTGGTGTTGTATAACTTACTGAGAAGACTTGGGGAACTGAACCATGCATATTCCCTTCTAATGGCTAGCTCACCCTTACCCTAACCCTTATCCACAGACTAGTAGTAACATTTTACATATTGAATAAATGGCCAATAAGCTCTCCAATAACATATTTGTTCTAGCTAAGCAGCTGTGGCAATGAGAGGGTACTAAAGAGACAGATACTACTACTTGTATATATATATATATATATGGAAGTGGATCTGCGGCACCATATTTTTGACAAAAGTTTTGATGCAAGTTCTTGACGCCCAATCAAAATGGTATAGCCGCCCGGCTATACCATTTTTTATAATAAAATAACCGTAGCATAGCCGTGCGGCTATACTATTTATTAAAAAAAATAAATTAAAAAAAGACCCTTCTATTTGCATTAGTTTATACTTTATAGATATTAATTTTCTAGTTTCGATATATATACTTTATAGATTTAAATTTTTCAATATATATTATTTTTATTCAAAATTTTGTAAAAAATCAAGTGTATTAGACATGAAAACTACATACGTACGTGTAAAATACGAGTATTAAATATGAAAATGCTAAATTTTTTATACGGCTAATAACTCTAAAAAAGTAAAAACTCAGAAGGGTACAATACAGGCTCGTGTGAAGGCCTAATAGTAATGGAAAATGCTCTAAACTATCGATTAACAAAAATTGGGGAAAAAAGATAATAGTATACATGTAAAGAGTATAGCGCGGCTATACGATTTATAAAAAAAAATTAAAAAAAAGACCCAAGTATAGCCGCACGTCTATATGTTTTATTTTTATAAAAAAATCCCTATTATATCCGCTCGGCTATACTATTTTCAGTAGAAGAGTTCAAATTTGGCTCAAAACTAAGCACCACAAGATGCTAGAGGAAAAGACCATGAGGTTCTAGAGGTACATATCATCTTAATGATAAAATAGGATGCTTATTTATATTTGAAGTATCAGTGTGACCTCAAATGACATTGTTTTAGACTATTAGTTAACAATATCTTCACATAAAACATAAAACAAAGAATCTGAACTCCATAAGTATGCCAGGAAACTTAGTAAAGGCTTTTACTGTCACTTAACATCAACTGTAGGAGACTTAATGGAGCCAAAAGGATACATATCTCCAAGGACACCCAGACTGCTGCTGCCCATTGTATTCATACTCACAGCAGATATTGCCGGGTTAGGGAAAACTTTGAAAGGGTGCTATAGTGTCACTTAACCTCAACTGTAGGAGTATCCTTGAAGTCAGAAGGATCTACATATCTCCAAAAGAGTGCCAGACTGCTTCCCATTATATTCATAATCATAGCAGACAATGTTGCGGGTAATGCAACCATTGGCGAGGTGAAATGAAAAGTGGCCAAAACCACACCTAAAGAAGAATTTTGCATACCAACCTGCTAGTGTCAAACATGTAAATGAAGGATTAGTGTTGCATCCCCACCAAAATTTATGAAAGTTTCGACATTTCAATCTGAGCATAAAACAATGAAGATCTTCTATGGACTTACAATAAAGTTTAAGAAGAGAATTTTTATATCTTTATTACCAATTTGACCAAAGCCAAAACAAAATTGGAACACAAGGATTCACAGAAAGCCAGATCATGTCTTAAGGTTTACATTCTATTTGATTAATACCTGGATTGATATTGCTCGTCTTTGTGCTTCTCTAAACCCGCAAACAGCTGCTGATATATACCTGCAAATTAAGACTCTCCTTGATAAAAAAAGGACTCCTCAAGTTGCACATTTGCACCGCAAAAACTCCCAAACAAACTAAACAAACAGGCCAGCACCACAACCTTAAAGAATATTTGTATGAGTGCAAACTCTACCAACAATGCTCGTATACAAAACTAGCTTCTATCTTCATATGTCAAATTAAAATCCACATAGACAAAGAAGATTGAATATATACTTTCTTACTACAATAGCTTTTATGGCTATGAACTCATAATGATAGCAAACTATAGTTTCTCAACTGTTGCTTACAAATTATGAGTACTTTGTTTTTTCAAAGTATAGTTAACTTCACTCTATGATTTATATATCAAACTTGACAGAAGCTAAATCAAACAGCAATAATACACTAATACAAGGCTACAACGTAATTTTTTTAGAATTTTTGAGCTAAAATTAGAGTGAATCTTTACATACTGAAAAAAATGTATACATTACCTTGAGCTTTTTCCACAACAACACACTTAACAATTAAAGTCACCAACAGTGAAAGTAGCATTAGATAATGACGTTTTGGAAAACCCACAAAATTACCAAAATTCCAAAGGAATTATTCACTATGAAAATTAATGGAAATTCACACCAATAATTTATACCACAATATCAATTTACAATTAGAATTCAATGCATGTACACTACAAAAATTTTCACAATAAAAAAATTGTGTTTATCTTGTTCCATAACTTCATCGCTCTACATAATGGTCACAAAACTTGCTCACTCATGCCTAACTTCATCCATCTGCTCGTGTGTTGGCAAACTTGCTCCCAACAAGCCTTCAAGGATTTTAGGACTCAAGCTGCTTGAGAATAGATAGGTTGTAGCAGAAGAGAAAACCATTAATGGATTATTAGAATAGATATATATTATGAAGCCAATGAGTGGCTGGCAGCTGGGGGAATTTAGAGTAGATTTCTTTTTGGGTAAAAAGGGAGGCTACAACACTGTAGCCGTCACTTTGACAGAAAGAGAGAATTTTGTGAGCCTTTCTTCGCTGCTTTTCTTCCTTCTCAGTGAAGTATGGGTTTTCATTATGAGATTTTGAAAAAATGGTTTTTAAAATCTGTTTTGATATTTGAAATCATCTTCACTCATTCATTCATCATTTTTGAGAGAGAGAGAGAGAGAGAGAGAGAAAGGGAGTCATCTTCTTCTTCTCCTTTGCAAATGATGAGATGAGTGAGATATGAGGTTTCCAAAATGAGATTTTCAAATTGTTTTTGAAATCTGCTTTGTTATTCAAAATCTGCATCCAGGATAGTTAAACATATTCTCATTCATATCTAGATCAAATTCTTGGATTATTTTCTTCCATAATGGTTTCTTGAAGAAATCGATCTTTTATTCATTGAATCTACATATTCATCGATCTATCAATCTGGAGCTGAGTTGCAGTGCCATGGGGTGAAGGAGCTGATGGACTAGCTGCTATTTCTATGAAGGACAAGCTACTAGCTCAACTAAGTTTGGAGAAGAAGGTTGCACATGGAGGTAGTGCTCATTTTCCTAAATAGACTTAGGATTGCTTGA
The DNA here is from genome assembly GCF_965620075.1 of Prunus avium. NCBI lineage: Eukaryota > Viridiplantae > Streptophyta > Magnoliopsida > Rosales > Rosaceae > Prunus > Prunus avium. The sequence goes on along the minus strand of NC_142289.1, from coordinate 37,868,328 downwards.
GCTTGTGATTACTTTTTTTGTAAGAACCTTCTTAACTTAGTGGATTACCTGGTCAGAGTGATGACCCCCAGTTTTCCCAATGGTGGGTTTCTGCGTAAACATTTCTGGTGTGATTCTCTAATATATATGCTTAGTTATATTGTTTGTGTTATATCTGAAATGTTGATGAATGTTCACACACCTATCATTCTAATTGTTGCTAGCACAGGAGATGCCTAGATTGATGGGTCCTTCTGAGTGCATAGATTGTCACGTAGTTATCTTCTAGGCTTGCAGGGATTTGAATATTTGATATGTTGTGCATCTGTGTTATTCGTATATGTTTATAGTGTCATTTCCCGGATCGCCGTAGCACGATATTGTCCGCTTTGGGCCCCCCTGCCCTCACAGTTTTGTTTCTGGGAACTCACGAGCAACCTTCCAGTGGGTCACCCATCCTGGGATTGCTCTAGCCCAAACTCGCTTAACTTCGGAGTTCCCATGGAATCCGAACTCCGAAGCCAGTGAGCTCCCAAAAAGCCTCGTGCTAGATGGAGGTGGGCATTTACATATAAGGCACATCACCCCCTCTCCGTTGGTCGATGTGAGATGTTACTGTCAAACAAAGTAGGGTAAATATTTAGTTATGCTCATATTCGCTCATATTATTATTCTTCTCCAATATGGAGGTATTTATACAAGTACAAAGATGTGTTAACCCTAAATAAAATAGGAAATATATCTAAATTACAATAGGAAGTAAATCTCTATTACAATAGGACTAAATAATAATTGGTAAGTAACCAAAATTCTAATGAAATAAGGAACTAAAATCCTAACTAAGTAAGGACTCGCCAACACTCCCCCTCAAGTTGGGCAAAGATATTTCGCATGCCCAACTTGACAAGCGAGTCACAGAACACCATACTTGAGAAGCACCAATTGTAGAGAAGGTCTTTTGGTCAACCACAAGTGAAATAAGTGACAAACTAAAGTACAGTTCGCAGCGGAAACACAAGAGCAAACCCTAAAAAATAGGGCACATAGCAGAACACAGAAACCCTATGAGCACGACAGCAGATAAGGCAGAACACAGAAGCCCTGTGAGCACGACAATAGATAAGGCAGAACACAGAAGCCCTGTGAGCACGGCAGAAGATAAGGCAGATAGCAAAACACAGAAACCCTGTGAGCACGGTAGTAGATAAGGCAGAACACAGAAGCCCTGTGAGCACGGCAGTAGATAAGGCAGAACACAGAAGCCCTATGAGCACGGCAGTAGATAAAGCAGCAGCAACAATAGCAAGGTAGGCAGCGACGACGGTAGCAAGGTAGGCGGCGGCGGCGGCGAACTAGGATTATAGGCTAAATGTATAGTTCAGCGGAAATAGGTAGTGTCTAGGGTTAGGGTAGAGACAGATCAAATCACAGTAACATCATCAGCAATGACCATAGCACATCATCGGCAATGACTATAACAACGGCAACATCAATGGCAATAATAGCGGCAACGGTAACATCAACGACAATAGTAGAGGTAACGGCAACGACAACAGCAACAACAACAGTTCTTCCATATCAACTTTAGCTAATTCACACAGACAACTTCTCTTCACTCCTTCTCTCCCCCTGAAGAGAAGAGGTCGTCGGAGTTAAGAAATAAGCAACATCTTCATGGGAATATGTCAAGCTAATGGGGATACGTCAATAAACATATCCTTTTCACTCCCCCTCCCCCCCTTCAAGAGGAGGGGAGGAGAGCACTTAAATTGCAAGGAGAACGCAACCACAGGTCACAAGAAAACCTAGGCTCTTATACCATGTCAAACAAAGTAGGGTAAATATTTAGTTATGCTCAGATTCGCTCATATTATTATTCTTCTCCAATATGGAGGTATTTATACAAGTACAAAGATGTGTTAACCCTAAATAAAATAGGAAATATATCTAAATTACAATAGGAAGTAAATCTCTATTACAATAGGACTAAATAATAATTGGTAAGTAACCAAAATTCTAATGAAATAAGGAACTAAAATCCTAACTAAGTAAGGACTCGCCAACAGTTACACATAGGTTTATGACTAGTTATTGACTAGTCATATTGTCTCCATGTTTATTTGATCATTATTGTCATACATCTGTCCATTGGGGTTTTAATTTACACCCTTCTCCTAAGTACCAATGTGAGAGAGAGAGAGACTGATGGAGACAAGACAGACAAAGAGCTCGAGTGGTTGGCATGTGTGTTTTTAAAATTTTGTCGAGCATAACTTGCATGTTGGCATGCCCAAGCCCGACAAAAGCCAAAAGTTTTTATTTATTTTTAATTATTTGCACAATATATTTACATATTATTTTTTTAATACCACCGGTCCTGTTTGGTTAACAAGTGGTTTTGAATATTGCAAACCGTACACCGAACCATATACCCAAAATCCCAAAATCTATAGAAATATAAAAAATAAGACTGTCCACGCTGCAAACAATTGTCATCAGAAGTCCAAAATTGCAGTCATCAGGAATAGCCATGAACACAGGCCAACAGTTCCTTTGTCCCAAGGCCCAAGCAGTTTGGTTTGGTTCACCTCTAAATCATAAAGTGGTGTCCAAAGATTTACCACAATTGCGGACTGGTTGTCTAGTTTAATGGTTATGCTCAGTGTGGTGAAGAAGTTGGGAAAGGCTCGTTGCTCCTTTGTGTTCAATGGTTATGTGATTGATCCCCCACCGTGTAATCCAAAATGGGGTGTCAGCTGCTATGAATTATACCCAGGCTAATTCTCCTATAAGTGATCGGGAAGCGGTGGCTTTGGTTGATGAGGGAGAGGCTTCTTCTTGGTGCGATGATAAGAAATGAGATGGGCATTCTATGCGGTTAGGTGAGTGCTCCTGCATCTGCAAGCTCTGCCCTCATTACGGAACCTGAAGCTACAATTTGTGGTTTGCAACTTGCTAGTCAGCTCTATACATAGGTGTCGATCCAAGGGTGACACTAGGAGCTTTAACAGGGTAGTTTAACATGGGTCATGATGCATGAGGTGAGTCCCTCTAGAATATAACAAGAACAAAATCGATTGAACAATTTTGACGTTTGAATGCTGGTTGGTATAAAACTTAACTATTAATTCATATGTCTACAAGAGGAAATTGGGATTTGGTGCAAGTGAGATCAAATTGGATGGTATTGTGCAGGAAGAAATATTGTAGAGGTAAATATAATTACAGAGAAAAAAAGTCTCTCATGGTGGGCGATCACAATGGCTGGATTTCTTTTGGAAAAATAAATTATCATCTCGTTTAGAAAGAAAGCTAAAGTTTATGTGACGTAAGGAGCTAAAGCTAGTGGAGCTAAAGTTTATCTGCTATAATATCATAATTCAGTGGGCCACTCACTGTTTGTTCTGGATATACACATCAAATGTATATAAGAATTTCTTATTAAAAATTTGACAAGTTTATTAGTTAGGTGTGCTCCTACTCAGCACAATGTCCTTAACGTTAGGAGAGGACAAAAGAAAAGGTGATGGGTACCAAACAAACAAAAGCCTTAGTGATATTTGTTTCAGAGTTTCACTCAACTGATAGGACCAAGGCCATAAGAGTTGGAACTTCTTTTTCTTGGGAGAGAGACAGAATGAGTAATTTTGCATGTGAAATCCTTAACTCCTCCTTGTCCTGGGCTTTCCTTCGTGCAACCCCTATCTTTTGTGAAAGCGAAACGTGCCATGAAAATGAACATCCAACACTCTCTCTCACAAAAACTAAAAACTAAAAACTAAAAACCGAAAACCTTCTTGATTCGTCTAAAAGGAAAATGTTGACGTAATGGTTTGTTTTTTGAATTAACATGGGCCTTTAAAAAGTGGGGGCTATTTCCATTTCCATTTCCATTACAAACTAGTGGAGCTTCCTCAGCAGTATAATACAATTTCGATTTCGATTACTAAGATGATAATTTATTGAAATTAAAACATATATAAGCTAAAGTATATGTATAATAATTTGTACACATGAAATTAATTATGCAAACTACATTAGTTTTCTTTTGAAGAAAAGTATTGTCTTTTTAGCCGACTCGACATTTTCTCAAATAAGCACGTGATCAAGCATTTTCTTTTGAATTTTTAATAGATCCATAATGAATTTATAGACTAGTATCTTGTTCTAAGTTCATTTCAACTTAAAACAAACTAGATGTCCTAAGTAGCAAATATTTCGGTCAAGGCTCAACATCCATTTATTTTAGTTTTTATTTTTATTTATAACGTTTTTATTTAGAAGAAATTACATTCATAATTTAGCCGTAAAGGGCACTAGCCACAAGGACTAATACAAACACATGAAGGATACATCAACAACATCTAGACAATAAGGTATTCCTCCAACCACATCAGCAAACGGCCAAAGCACCCCCATCGCATAAAGCCAACAAACTTGGATAAACAAGGCACATCAACAACATAAAGTAAAATTAAAACTAAACACTCACAAGGAAAGGCAACTAACTCATAATGAGTAGTTGCGACTTATTCCGACTCAGAAAGAGTCAAACAAAAAGTTAAAACATGAAAAACAACTCGCACAACGACTATGGAGGAGCCATTGTGTACTTTATCCATCCTTGGGATTCAAATTTGATACACAAATTTGGTAGCCCTACCATTATTGTCCCCACATCTTCGGATTTTCTTCTTACTAATTGAGGATCTCTTGAGAAAACTTTTGAACCAGTGCGTCGAGAGTTTTGAGTGTCTTTCCAGTCCATTGTCGTAATCAATATAGTTGATACCAAATCGAACAGTATATCCTTCGCTCCATTCAAAGTTGTCTAGCAAAGACCATGCAAAGTATCCCTGCACATTAGCACCCTCCCTACAAACACCGGAAAAAAAAAAAGAACATAATTGGTTCAATGTAGTGATTAAATAACCAAAATGTAAGAAGGCCAAAACATATATAGCCTTAATTATTTTGTTGACAAAAACTTACTTAATTGCTGCTTGGAGGTAACAAAGGTGGCGATAGTAGTAGTCAATTCTATTAGCATCATCAAGGGCTTGCTCAAGTGATAATTTGGGATTATTGAACTCATCCATGCCTGCAATATAATGTAGTATCACATTCATACATTTTTCTTTATCCAAAGAAAAAATGAGCTCTTAATTTTAAATTAGAGTTTACAACACATAACAATTTTTTACACTGTTATACTATTGGACATATATGTGAAACATTGATGATGCATTTCATTAATGTTTAAAAGTATTAATTACCATTCTCAGTAATGTACATAATTGGATCATTATACTTTTCCTTTGTGTAGAGTACAAGATCGTAAAGTCCTTTTGGGTAAACATATAACCAGTCTGAAGCAGCCTGCAATCCCATTTGAAGATTAGTGAGACGTTTATGACTTTATATGTATATGGAAAACAAAATATATGCATAGGTATTAATATTCAAAATGCCAATAACTTAAGCTAATAATTTGTTGCGTACCCGTGGACCAATAGGGACCCCATTAAGATCAGCTGCCATAACATATATGAATATGAATATTAGGATCTAATTATTGTAATAACTTCATTAATTACTTGAAATATTCAATTTTTACTCACTTGAAACATTAACATAAACATCTGTCGCGTAGCTAGGAGGTGTAGATACAGAATAACCCTTAGGATAAGCGCTTGCATATCTCGCAGAATAGTAGTTTACTCCAATGTAGTCATATGACCCACTCAGTGACTTGGATTGTTCTTCTGTGAAATTCGGTAATCGTGTGCCAACTAAAGATCGCATGGTTTGCGGGTAGTCACCTCTTGTCAATGGGTCCATAAACCTATGTAAATTCCAAGCATGAACTTATAATATTATATAAAGTACTACTAGCTAGCTAGCGGAAGATAAAATTCATAAATAAAGGATTTAAATGAGTTGATATATAAATTAATAATATACTTACCATCCATACATAAAATCCAAAGCTCGAAATGCAGCGTCTTTATCTTCTTGTGACTCCGAAGCGGGCTCAAACCAATGTGATACAATTGTTATTCCTATGAAACCATTTTGACTTGCCTGCTCCAAAATGATCAATATTTTTTTGTTGATTTAGAGCTAACAATAAATAAAATTACAACCATTGTTTATCTCAATATAAAGTATTCCCACTTATGGTGTTACATAATACTAGTTACTCGTAGGACGCCAATGTTAAGAAACTAATAATAATAATTAAAGTACCTGATATTTTTCTCGGTACAATTGTACAGCAGCTGCATGACACAGGAGTAAGTGGTGTGTCACCAAATATGGTTCAGTACCCGAATCTCCACCAAGGCATTTTGGGTTATACCAATCAGAGCATCGTCCAGGTGCGTGGATCCCGATTGTGTAACCATGGTTACTAACGGTATATGGCTCATTAAGTGTGGTCCAATGCTTTACTCGATCACCAAATTCCTTGTAACAAAGGTTTGCGTATGCTTTAAAGTCATCGCTGTGTGTGTACAAATTTAAAATGCATTTATTTTATATAGTATTCTTTATATACTTAAGTGATCAATATTATACAAGGGATGGAATTTGTTCACTTACACAATGCGAGGGCTTAACAAACCACCATATTCGTCTACTAAGGCTTGGGGAACATCCCAATGGAAGAGTGTCACTAATGGCTCTATACCTATATATAGCATGACCAGTACAAGAAAATTAAAAGTTCGATGGTTAAATAACTGCATGCATTGTTATTATATATTAGGAGGATTTTATGAGATTGGTAGCTGTATCACCATTGCGTAGGAGTTCATTGGTGAGATTATTGTAGTATTCGATTCCTTTCTTGTTAATTCCACCACTTAGTGTGCCATCTATAATTAAAACAAAACAAGAAAAATATAAGCCAATACCTATCTTGAAATAGAAATTAAATTGAATAAAAGATGTTAAATGATAAAGCGATTGGTCGCAATAATAATATATGTCGATGCGGATGATCAACTTACTTGGTAACAATCTGGACCATGAGATGGAGAACCTATAAGCATCCAACCCCATATCCTTCATAATTGCCACATCTTCCTATAATGACACAAAAGATGTACATAATTATAAAAAAGAAGCTAAAAATTAAGGATATCATCTTTAATGTCGTGTGTTCAAATTCAAATATAGAAGGTCTACATAATACAATTATGTGATTTTCAAACCTTATAACGGTGATATTGATCAATAGCAACATCTCCATTGCTACCATCAGTTATCTTTTCTGCAATTAATCAAATGTAATTTTAGTTATAAATAAAGATACATAGTAACTTAGCTATCTAGATATTTAAATAAAGGAATTCTAGCAACCTTCACCCTAACCATCTTGCTTGGAACTTCTCACTTCTTCTCATGCGATGTATTATTTCCTCTTACATTTTTGAATGATACATTAATACATTAAAAAATTTGAGTTTTATTTTCCATGATTACCCTTATTAAATGTCATAGCCTTATTCAATTTTTTACAACTTTCTAACTATCTTCTTTGATTTAGGGGAGTTGTCAGATCTTTGCTGGGTAAGGTCATAGTTTCTACGCAGTTCCCACTGAGCACTTTGTAAGTGAAGAATAACTAATTTCCATGAAGCATTGGCTTGTTTATACATTGGCAAACGTATATTTGATTGCCGTAATCCTCTTAAGAAGAGGCATTTCAGCAGAGTTGGAGAAAAAAAAACTACGTAGCGGGGTAGAGAATGACACCGGAGATACTGACGTAGAAAGCTTTAATTAAAAAAGGCAACGAATGAAGATTAGCTTTTGAAATGAAGTAACTGATCATCAATTTAGTCACCTAAAAAAATAGAAGATTTGTTAACTAATTGATTGTTTGATTCAACAGACCTGGATGCTCATGGGTGAAGTTGTCCCATACGCTTGGTCCTCTCCCGTCTATGTTTGCAGCACCTTCTAACTGAAATGTACATACAGATATAAAACACGATATACATAATGAAGATGCCAATATTCATGCAAGATATGGGACATGCTAGATGAATCTGACGTTCAAATCAAATTCAAGATTAAAACAAATTCAAGAGTAATATTAATGAAGTCCCTAGAAGACGCTGACTTGGTAAGCTGCTGTAGCTGCGCCAAATGTGAACCCTGGAAAAAGAGTATCGAAATGGGTCCTGTTGAGAGTTGCACAAACAACGGGTGGATCTGTCCTGGCAGCATTGGTATTTGCCAATGCAAAGCCAAAGAGAAGCAGCACCACACACAAGAGCAAAGAGCGGAATTGCAAGGCCATAACTGAGTGGAGGGTTTTTGATGATCGGGCTAGGTGTGCTCTTCCTGCTATATTGCATGGGGTTTATATAGAGGGAGTACGTAACTTCTACACGTGAAAATAATAAATCAAAAACATTTTTATTTCTACTTTGCTTTCTTTTTCGTAAAGCCAAGCTGGCTTTAAAGCTAAAGTATGGGGACAGACAGAGAAAAGTTGGGTCCTGCGCATTGCATGCATTTAGTTAAAAATGTTGGTGGGTTGTTTGGGAAATATATCCAGGAATAGGATTGTCCTAGGAAAAGCAGATAAAAAAGGAATTGGGCAGATCACGATATTATTAGATATGTATATGGGACCTTCTTTTTTTTCCTTCTTTATATACTGCTGTGCAGAAAAGCAATCCAAAGATTCCATTGGGACCACCTTCAGAGTCTGGTTTTGCTCCCGTGCCCTAACCCTGGTTTTGGAAAGATGATCTAATTACACCCTTCTCCATTAATGTTTTCTCTCCTATCTCCATCAATTGGCGTTAATTGATAATAACAAATTTCTCTCTCATGGAAACTTTTGCTCATTTTTAGAGCATCCACAATGGTGAGGGTCATCTCAAGTTTATTTCAATAAATTAAACTTTTGATTTGAAGATATCAGTATTTCATTTCAAGAATTAATACTTCATCGTCAATAAAATGAATTCTGAAATGAAATTCATTTCAATAAGCTGATGCACCATTATAACTCTACATGGAGAACATTACTTTTACTTTTTAATTTTTAATTTTTCCATTAAATTTAATTTAAACTAGCCGTTAAGTTTTTTTATGGCTTTCAACACCAAGATCTAGAGAGGGGGTTTAAAAAAAAAATTCTTTCTCAAAAGTCCATTTATGCTGCACAATCTTTATCTACTCAGTATTTTCTTTTATACCGATGATTTGACAAATTGAAAAAACTAGTATGTTGAAGAAAGCGTTTAACGCTCATGTTTACATGTACTTCAAATATTTAGGTCTGTAAGAGTGGCTATAGATGAGAAAAGAAAAGAAAAGGGATTACTTTTCAGATACATTATAAAGATGAAGATAGAATTAAAACATGTACTAATTTTAATTAATTGCGGAATGCCATGGCGAGAGACTTTTTGCATAATTTTTTGCATATGATAAAGTTTTTTTTTTCTTTCTGTAGATATTGTAATATATATTATTTTATACAGAAATAATTATACAGATAAAGTCACCTTCTAATTGAGTCATGTGCAGGTAATAGAAATAAGATTTAGCATCTTATCACCGCCAGCCACAGCCACAGCCACAGCAACACCTCCTCTCATATGCACCCTAACTAACCGCCCTGCTATCCAGCCGCACACCCACACGTCTTCTCACGGGTACCCCCAAAGTCATCACACGACCCAAAAAAGTTGTGTTTTGCTCTGTGATGCCAGCTTTGGGGGAGGGGGTTTAAAGGGAAAAAGAGGGTAGGTTCAGATTCGTTTCATGGCTTTCGAACCCAACATCAAGAGAGGGGGTTAAAAAACATTTTCTAAAGTTCATTTATGCTGCACCAATCACCAAGGGTCAAGAACTTTCACATGAAAACTGATTAGGTGTCAATCACCAAGAACTTTCAAGAGATGGGGTTAATGAAAACTGATTACTTTCTAGATATCTTGAAGTTTATTAGAATTCGGAGCTTATATCATATCTTGGTGCTATATCTATATAGCATGTCATTCTATCTCACCTTGTCCATATTGCTTGTTGTTGGCACTGGGGACTTCTAACTTGATGGATCCTTCCGAGTGTCTAGGTTGTCATTTAGCTCTCTTCTAGGTGTGCATGTTGTTTAGATTTTTTGATTGTGAATTTGGATGTTGATTGTGTGTTCATATGTTTGTGACTAGTTGTTGACTAATCATATTGTACTAGGTTCATTTAATCATTACTTCCATAGACATGTTGAGTTTGTTTTAAATTTACCCCTCCCACCTAAATATCAATTTCACCAGGTCAACCTCAACACATAAACCCCTTAAATAAAATTTATACTGTACCTGAATAGCATAAAGGACTAATACAAATATAGGAGGGATACATCAACCTCTACTGCATAAAGCCATCAAGCTTGGATAAACCAAGTATCAACAAACATAAAGCAAAATTAAAACTAAAATCTCACAAGGAGAAACAACAAACTCGTAATGAGTTGTTGCAACTTATTCTGACTCAGAACCGAACATAAAAACTGAAGACTTTGAAAACAACTTGCACAACAACTACGGAGTAGCCGTTGTACTTTATTCATCATATGGGATTTAAATTTCACCTCTAACTTTGGTGTCCCTAGCATTATCGTCCACATATACTCGAATTTCTTTCTTAGTATACTTGAGTACTTCTTGAGGAAACTTTTCAACCAGTGCGACGAGAGTTTTAAGTGCCGTTTCAATCCATTCTCTGTAATGTAAATAAGTGGATTATTATACTTTTCCTTTATGTAGAGTAAAAGCTTGTAGATTCCTTTTGGGTAAACATATAACCAGTCTGAAGCAGCTTGCAATACCATTTGAAGATTAGTGAGATTTTTTGGAGTTATATTTGTATGAGTAAAACAATATATATATATAGGAGTCATATTTGTAAGTATGTGTATAAAATATAAATATATATATATATATATATATATATATATATATATGTATTAATTGTCCAAACGCAAATAGCTTAAACTAATAATTTGATGTGTACTTGTGAACCAATGGGCACCCCATTAAGCTCAGCTGCCACAACGTAGATAAATATGAATATTAGAATCTAATTATTCTTAGAACTTAATTAATTAGAAGGATTAAGTTTTCAATTTTTCCTCACTTGTAATATTAACGCGATGATCTGCTACGTAGCTTGGAAGTGCAATATAATCCTTAGAGACATCACTTGCATATCTAGCTGAATAATAATTTAATCCAAGAAAATCAAATGACCCACTTAGCAGCTTGGATTGTTCTTCCGTGAATACCGGTAATCGTTCTCCAACAAGTTACCTCATGTTCTGCGGATAGTCACCACTTGTCAATGGGTCTATAAACCTACAAAAATATGGAAATTCCAAGCATGAGCGTATAGTATTATATAAAGTATTGCTAGCCAATATTACAATTCAGAAATAAACATTTATTAATTGAGTTTATATATAAATTAATACTATACTTACCATCCAAACATAAAATCCAAATATCGAGATGCAGAATCGATATCTTCCTTTGACCCAAGCGGGCTCAATCCAGTGTGACACTACTGTTATTCTTGTCACACCATTTTGAGATGCCTACACACGAAAATTCAATAATAATAATATTTGTTAATTTAAAGCAAAAAAAACAGTCAACTTTTATTTATCTCAATAATAAAATAAAAAAAGTATTCCCTATTTTATTGTTATTAAATACTCTAGACTATTTTGGAATTCTTAATTATGACCTCAATATGCAAAAAGAAAAAAATAATTAAAATGACTTGATATTTATCCTTGTATACTTTTACAGCAACTGCATGAGCAAGGAGTTGGTTGTGTGTCACCAAATATGGTTCAGTAGCCGATTCTCCACCGAGGCAGCTTGGAGTTTGCCAATCAGAGCATCGTCCAGGTGCGTGGATCCCGACTGCATAACCATGGTGACTAACGGCGTATGGCTCATTCAATGTGATCCAATGCTTTATTCGATCATCAAATTCCTTAAAACAAAGTTATGTATATTCTTTGAAGTGATCACTGTGTGACACATTTTCAAAACATATTATTATATACATTAGTATTTATTTCAGTAAATCATGAATATTATACAAAGGGTAAAATTTATCACTTCCATAATATGAGGGCTTAAGAAACCAACATATTCATCTACTAAGGCTTGGGGAACATCCCAATGGAAGACTGTCACAAATGGCGTTATGCCTGTATATATATAGCATGAAAGAAAATTAAAAGTTTGATTAAATGATGAGTGCATATAACTCTTATTAGATGTTGATGTATAATGGGATGATATATGAGATTAGACCCATGTATCACCATTGCGTAGGAGTTCATTGGTTAGATTGTTGTAGTATTCAATTCCTTCCTTGTTAACGCCCCCGCTTAGCTTTCCATCTATAATAATTAGAACAAAACAATCAAGTAAGCAAATACGTACCTATCTACAAATAGAAATTAAATTAAGTCAAACCTATAGATGCGGATCATGAACTTACTTGGTAACAATCTGGACCATGAGATAGACAACCTATAAGCATCCAACCCCATATTCTTCATAATCCCCACATCTTCCTATAATGACACAAAATATATACATAATTATAAGAATGAAGCTAACAATTAAGCATTTCATCTTCAATGTATAATGTTTTCTTAAGGATCTACAATTGAGTTATGCACAAATTGTGCCCTTCAACTTCAAGCACTAAAGGTCTAGAGAATAAAATTATGTGATTTTAGTACCTTATAACGATCATATCATGTACACTAGTGTGTGCGTGTGTCTGTAAACCAAATATACATATTACATGACTATTGGTAATTAAAAGCACAAAGTAATTTAGCTATTTAGATATTAAATTGGAGAATGCAAGTAACATTTTCTCAAACTTTCTCGGAAACTTTTCACCTCATTATGTGCCACTGATGTCAGAGCGAATTAGTATTTAGTTATGTTATCTTGTAGTGGTATTAGTGTAGAATTGTATCCTTGTAAGAATGCCTTGGTTAGACATTGAAAACCATATGTTTAATTACTGTAGTCCACATTAGAAAAAGCAATGTATGTTGACTTAATTGTGAGAGCAAAGGGCACTGACTAGTTGAAACCTTAATTGTGCGAGCAAAGGGCACTGACTAGCTAAAGTATTCAGGACAGACAGAGATAGAAGTTGTCTCTAGGAATCTAGGAATAGTACTACAAATATCCGACTCCTAGGTGTAGAGAAATTATAGAATGGTACCGTAGCACCACGTCAGCTGGTGATACTTCCATTCAAAATTTGCCATGTGTCAATTTTTAATAAAAACAAATATATTTTTCTTTACAGCTGGATTTAAAACCTATTTTTCACATTCAGAATAAAACTAAACCCTAGAGAAATTAAAAGAGCAAAAAGGACAGAGAAGACCCCAGAAGCCACCCACCAAACCCAACCCCTTACCCCGTTGCCTCCCTTTACTCTCTCTCTCTCTCTCTCTCTCTCTCTCTCTAAAATTGAAAGGTCTCTTGAACCCACAGAAGCACATGCAAAATATCTTAAGCATTGAAATTCAATTATCATTAACACCCACCTCTCCCCTCAAGCTTTTACAGATTTGATGACAATCTGAAAATTAGTAGTAAACAAATGAGTGAGACCTTCAAAAGGAGAAATATAACTGGGTCTTGGGGTAGCCATCGAAAGGGTGAGAATGAAGGATTCATATATGATTAAGTTGTTGAAGTGCGTCAGAAGGAGGAGAGAGTGTGGAGGGGGGCGGTGACCAAGGGGGGCAGTGCGAGTAGGAGACTGGGTCGGGTGGGCGGTTCTATCTTTTTTATGATATATTAATTTTATTTCAAAGGGTTATAATTGGGTTTTATGTCCAGCTGTAAAATAAAGTTTTAATTGTTTTTAAAAATGACACATGGTAAATTTTGAATGGAAGTATCATTGGCTGATGTGGTGATACGGTATCATTCTATAATTTCTCCTGGGTGTAGCCGTCACTTTACCTCTACAATTGGGTTGGGACCACCTTACAGTGGCATAGTAGATTCTGGTTTTGCTGCTGAACCCTAGGTGTAGCGTCACTTTGCCTCTATGCCATGTGTTAAAATAAAAATAAATAAATAAATAAAAGTACGAAGTCACTTTTGATCTTTGTAATTTTCTAGGTTTACAACTTTGGTTCCGTAGTTTGAATTTTGTCACTTTTATAGTTATATTTTTGAATTCATAGCAATTCAAGTACACGTTTTAATTTCTATCAAATTCCTCCAAATTCTGTGACGTTTTGACTATGTGACACTCCCACTCAAGTCAAATTCCTCCCGGTTTAAACTTAGAGTGCAAATCTTTTTCAAAACCCTAAGCCCCAAAATCATACCTAATAAAATTGATAAATGAGAAGACCTCTAGCTTGTGTTTTACTGTTGGATGGCTCGGGTAGACTGAAATACCCCTCCACATGAGAGGCACATAATCAAAAGTTAATGAAATTGAGAAGAATTTGAAGGAAATTGAAATGTATCCTTAAATTCATCCAAATTGAAAATTACAAGGATCAAATTACCAAAATTGAAACTATGGGAATCAAAGTTGTAAAATCGACAAACTATAAAAGCATCCACAATCATGCTCCTTATTTTTTAGTTAAAATTTAGCAAATTTAGCTAATTAAAAACACTAGAAAGCTATTTTAGGAGCTCCTTATAAAATTTCAACTTCAATCATGCTCTCTAGTTTAGGGAATCATAAATGATTTATTTCTATTTTTAGTTTAGCATAAATGTTCCCTCTTCCTATAAAATAATAATAATAATTAGTTAGCATTAAATAAATACTTAAAATATTATTAAAGTAAAGCAACATTTAATTATAGGGATTCATTAGCAGTCCTTTCTCTCTCCTCATATTTAGGAGCTCCTAGAGATCTCCATATTTTAGGAGTTGGAAAGGGAGCATTGTCGGAGGTGGGTTTTCTCACTTCCTCCCTAAATTTTATCTAAGAGGAGTCCATTGTGGATGCTCTAAGACCACAAGTAACATTTGTTGAAATATAAGTATATTTAGCTGAAATATAAGTATATTTAGCTGAAATATTCGTTTAGATCCATTAAGCTTGTTTAAGCTGTGTACTTAATTGTGAGCCATTGGATTATAGTCCAATGGACGGCTAAGACATTAGTTTGTAATGTGAGTGTTTGTTGTTGCCATGTGTCTCTATCTCATAGGATAGAAGTTTGGATGGCTAGATTGAGCTGATGTAAGAGAGGAATATTCTCTCCTAAAGGTATTATTTGTACTGCACAACTTGTGCGTGAATTGGTAATGAGTTAACAGACCCATTCTTCGTTTTCATCTTCTCCAAGCTCTCTGAGCATTTTCTGGTGTGTTCATTTTCTCTTAGCTATTGAGCTTCATAACCAACAATCCAAATTACTCAGATAATAGTCTGTGAATTCTAACATGGTATCAGAGCCAGGTTTGGTTGTTTAGCTGGGCGATTGAATCTGTGAAGAGCTGCGATTTGAAGAACTCATTCTCTTGAAAGATCTGTGTCTACCATGGCAGGGTCTGGAGGTGGTGAGTTGAGAGCGCCGATCTTTGGCGGAGAGAACTATGAATTCTGGAGCATAAGAATGAAAACCATTTTCAAATCTCATGGGCTTTGGGAATTGGTTGAGAAGGGAATCGAATGCTCAGATTCGAAGGGAGCTGACGAATCTGAAGCAAAGAAGAAAGAAAATGAAGAATCTAGTGGTGCTGGGAAGATGACGGTCTCTGAGCTACTCATGAAGGACGCCAAAGCTCTGGGTCTGATTCAAGGAGCTGTGTCTGAAGAGATCTTCCCTCGAATCTCTCATGAAGAAACCTCTAAGGGTGCTTGGGATATCTTGATGAAGGAATTCCATGGTGATAAACAGGTTAGAAGTGTTAAATTGCAAGGTTTACGAAGAGAATTTGAATATATGAGAATGAGGGATGATGAGTCCTTTTCTGTTTATATTACCAAATTATTTGATCTGATAAACCAAATGAGGAGCTATGGAGAGGATTTGGCTAGAGCACGAATTGTTCAAAAACTACTAATCAGTTTGCCATCAGCCTATGATGCAATCTGTTCTGTTATTGAGCATTCTAAGGATTTGGATAAAATTGAGGTTCAAGAAGTGGTAGCTTCTTTGAAGAGTTTTGAATTAAGACTAGATAGGCATTCTGGAGATAAGACTGAGAAAGCCTTTGCTAGCCTTAGTGTGAATCCCAAATCTGAAAAATATAGTGGAAGTCAGAGTGGTTCTAAAGATCAAAAGAATTGGAAAACAAAAGGCAAAAAGTGGGATAATAAACCCACTGATGGAGCTAGAAACCCCTGCAAACATTGTGGCAAGCTACATTTTGGTGAATGTCGGTTTAAGGGAAAACCAAAATGTTACAATTGTGATAAATTTGGCCATATTGCAAAGGATTGCTACAGCAAGAAATCACCTCAACAGCTCAACTATGCTACTCAGACCGAATCCACACCAACCATGTTTTATGTTAGTAATCAAAGTACTACTAATGTAAAAGGATGTGATGATGTATGGTATTTGGATAGCGGATGCAGCAATCATATGACTGGTAGAGAAGATATGCTAGTTGATGTTGATAGGAATGTAACTGCAAAAGTGGCAATGGGCACAGGACAATTGATTGATGTTGTTGGAAAAGGAAATCTGGTTGTTAACACTAAGATGGGAAGAAGGTATGTCAAAGAGGTACTGTTAGTTGCTGGTCTCAAGGAAAACCTGCTCAGTGTTGGCCAAATGATGGAGCATGGATATCTTCTGATTTTTGGTGCCAATAAGGCTGAGATTTATGATGATAGTTCCCTATCAAATCTGGTTGCAAGTGTGCAAATGAGAGGCAATAGAAGCTTTCCTTTAAAACTTCACTCAACCCTGCAGGTTGCACTAAGAGCAACTGTAGAGTCATCCTTAGTTTGGCATAGGAGAATGGGGCATTTGAATTTCACCAGTTTGAAGCTGTTGCAAAATCAAGGAATGGTACTTGGATTACCAGAAATTGAGCTTGTACATGAAGTATGTGAGGGGTGTGCTTTTGGAAAACATTGCAGAGATTCTTTTCCAAAGGAAACAACAAGCAGAGCCAAAAGTCCACTCGAGTTGGTACACACAGATGTCTGTGGACCTATGCAGACTGTTACCAAGGCTGGAAATAGGTATTTTCTTACCTTCATAGACGATTGCACTCGTATGTGTTGGATATATTTCTTGAGATACAAATCTGAAGTTCTTTATGTCTTTAAGAAATTTAAAGCCACTGTTGAGCTGCAAAGTGGATATAAGTTGAAGAGAATAAGAAGTGATAGAGGGGGAGAATATACTTCCAATGAATTCAACAAATTCTGTGAAGACATGGGATTGGAAAGGCAGCTGACTGTGGCATATTCACCACAGCAAAACGGAGTGGCAGAACGGAAAAATAGAACGATTATGGAGATGGCTAAATGCATGATGGTTGAGAAGAAAATACCTCTAGAATTTTGGGCTGAGGCAGTAAACACTGCTGTGTATGTTCAGAACCGATGTCCAACCAAGGCCTTAGACAAGAAAACTCCATTTGAGGCTTATAGTGGCAGAAAGCCAGGAGTTAAACACTTAAGAGTGTTTGGATCTTTGTGCTATGCACATGTTCCAAATCAACAAAGGCAGAAGCTCGATGTGGCTAGTACAAGATGTATATTTCTGGGGTATGGCAGCTGTGAAAAGGGCTATAGGTTATACAATATTACATCTGGAAAACTGATTGTTTCCAGGGATGTGATATTCAATGAGGCTGCTGCTTGGGATTGGAATGCACATAAAGAAAGTGATATCTCTATACCTCTTAATGAGTCACTCACCAAGAGAGAAGAGGAATCTAGTGACTCTAGCCTGAGTCAAGAAGAAATTTCAGAAGAAGGGCAGGTTGACTCTGACTCAGGATCACCGGATGTTGACCACACACCTTTGAAATACAAGAGTATTGCTGAAGTGTATGCAAGATGTAACTTGTGTATTATCGAGCCTGAGACTTTTGAAGAGGCTATGAAGGATGGAGCATGGCAAAAGGCAATGGAAAACGAGATAGAAATGATAGAAAAGAACAAGACTTGGGAGTTGGTTGATAGACCGACTGATAAACCAGTAATTGGTGTCAAATGGATTTACAAAACCAAGCTGAACTTGGATGGCACAGTTCAGAAAAACAAGGCTCGACTAGTGGCTAAGGGCTACTCTCAAAAACCAGGGATTGACTTCAATGAAACGTTTGCACCTGTTGCTAGGTTGGATACCATTCGAACTTTGGTGGCTTTGGCTGCACAAAAGGGGTGGAAATTGTTTCAGTTAGATGTGAAGTCGGCATTCTTGAATGGAGTGTTGCATGAAGAGGTTTATGTGGATCAGCCTCCTGGTTTTATGATTAAGAACAAAGAGGACAAAGTGTATAGACTCAAGAAGGCATTATATGGACTTAAGCAAGCTCCAAGAGCTTGGTATGAGGAAATCAATTCCTACTTCACCAGGGCAGGTTTTCAGAGAAGTCCTAGTGAGGCAACCCTATATGTTAAAGCTGCAGAAAGTGGTATTATCATTGTTTCATTATATGTAGATGATATTATCTACACTGGAAGTTCAAAAGCTTTGATAATGGAGTTCAAAACTGAAATGATGAGGCAATATGAAATGACTGATCTCGGTTTGCTTCACCATTTCTTGGGGTTAGGAGTGATTCAAACGGAGTCTTATATTTTCTTGCACCAGAAGAAATATGCTAAGACATTGCTAGATAAGTTTGGTTTCAAGGACTGTAAAGCAGTGGCTACTCCCCTTGCAATAAATGAAAAGCTATCCAAGGAAGATGGAAGTGAACAAGCTGATGAAGGAGTCTATAGGCAGATTGTTGGCAGCCTGTTGTACTTGACTGCAACAAGGCCTGACATTATGTTTGCAGCAAGTCTCTTGGCCAGATTTATGCATGGACCTACTAGAAAACACATGGGAACTGCAAAAAGGGTACTGAGGTACATTCAGGGCACATTTGACTATGGCATTACATATGAGAAAGGAAAAGAAGCTAGACTCATTGGCTACTGTGACAGTGACTGGTCAGGAAGTGAGGATGACATGAGAAGCACCTCTGGATATGCATTTAATCTTGGATCAGGTGTGTTTTCTTGGGCTTCAGTCAAGCAAAGTAGTGTAGCTCTGTCTACTGCTGAGGCAGAATACGTTAGTGCAGCAGAAGCTACTGCACAAGCAATCTGGTTGCGTTTTGTTCTCTCAGATTTTGGTGAAGAACAAGTAAGTGCTACTACAATCCTATGTGATAATACCTCTGCTATTGCCATAACCAAGAACCCTGTGCATCATCATAAGACAAGGCATATCAACAGGAGATTTCATTTTATCCGAGATGCCTTGCAAAATGGAGAAATCGATCTATTGTACTGCAAAACAGAAGAGCAAACTGCTGATATTTTTACCAAGGCATTGGCTAGAGATCGTTTTGAGTATTTGAGAAGAAAGCTTGGGGTTATTTCAGCTAAACACTTAGAAGGGAGTGTTGAAATATAAGTATATTTAGCTGAAATATTCGTTTAGATCCATTAAGCTTGTTTAAGCTGTGTACTTAATTGTGAGCCATTGGATTATAGTCCAATGGACGGCTAAGACATTAGTTTGTAATGTGAGTGTTTGTTGTTGCCATGTGTCTCTATCTCATAGGATAGAAGTTTGGATGGCTAGATTGAGCTGATGTAAGAGAGGAATATTCTCTCCTAAAGGTATTATTTGTACTGCACAACTTGTGCGTGAATTGGTAATGAGTTAACAGACCCATTCTTCGTTTTCATCTTCTCCAAGCTCTCTGAGCATTTTCTGGTGTGTTCATTTTCTCTTAGCTATTGAGCTTCATAACCAACAATCCAAATTACTCAGATAATAGTCTGTGAATTCTAACATTGCCAAAAAAATCATAATTAATAATAATTTTTTGGAAAAATAAGTTGATGACTTTTTCCTTGTTTGGAAAAAAAAAAACTAATCCAAAATATCCAATCGGGACCATCTTTAAGTGGCATAGTAGAATCTGGTTTTGCTGTTGCCGCCCTAAACCCTAATGTAGCGTCACTTCCCCCTATAATTAGTAATTATTTTTTGGAAACTCCATTAGCGTTCAATACTCAAAACATATTTCTCAATCATGGAAACTCTCTTGCTCTTCGGATCATGGGCGAACAGTTGCTCCTTGGTTTGAGAATATATTTATCTCTCGGCGTTAATTGCTCTTTGATACAAACGAAATCCAAGGGATTGAAATGTATGTGAATGTAAGATGCATTTGCTGCCTGCCAACAGCTAGGTAGCTAGCTATTTGTGTGTGTCTTTCTATTCTTGGTTATTGTTGAAGTTCAATGAATTACTTGGGCAATAAATTTTCCCCGCCTGCAAACGGGGTCTAGTCCAGTAGAAAATGATTTTGACTTGCAAATCAGTGGTAGACCTAGCAAACTGGTCGTGTTAACAGGTGACAAATATTAGACCCAAACACGACCCCTTACAATTCGCGAATATTCGACCCGTTAAAAATAAACTAGGAAAAAAAAACTATTACCGAGCCTAACCAGCAACTCCTTATCTTTGTCCTTTCTCCCCCAATTTCAATGTCATAATCACCATAACCACCACTCAAAACCCCAACCCCACATGGGCGGACAGTGAAGAAGTTTCACTGGTTCTCAATTTTCACATACAAAGAAAAGAAATTTGGATTCTAAATAAAGAGAGAAGGAAATATACTTATGAGAAAGAAATATACTTATGAGAAGGAAATAAAAAATAAAAAATAAAAAATAAAAAAAGATACTTCCCCACCCAATTTATTATTAATAGGGACATATCCACCACTGCCAGTAATATAAATCAACAATTAGCAGGAGGTCACCCATAAAGATGAGTAGGGGCAGGTATTTTCGACACCAATTAATTCATTCGCTTATTAGAGAAACCTATAATTGGTGGACATTGAAGATTACTTAAGCACTATTGAATGAAAAAAAAAATTTGCTAACTACTTAAGTCTTCCATAGGCAATTTCCTTATTGGATTTATTAAGAAAATTATAAATTTTTGTTTGGGCTTTTTATAAATAAACTCATTCTAACATGACATTTTTTTCTCTTGAAAGTACAACGTGGAGTTTTTCTAAAGTATTGGACTTGAACAATTTTTTTTTATAGAATGTCATGTTGAAATTAGTTTATTTGTGAAAAGCTATTTTTGTTATTTTTGTGTAACAAAAACAAAAAGTGAATACTAATATGTAGGTACATGAGTCTGCTACCAATATATATATATATATATATATATATATATATATATATATATACACACATATATACAATCCCCTTCTACTGAGGGATCCCTTAAATAATATTTGAGGGACACCCTTTGAGCCACTATAAATTTTTTTCAATAATTCAAACAATCTAAACTTTCAAGTCTACATTCATAGATCATTTTTGGAAAAAAAAAAAATAGATAAATCGGAAACCGTTTTGACATCTAGTTGTGTCCAATAAATTCGATGAACACGGTGCTTCAAGAAAGCACTAAAATTACAATCATTTGATTGAGTGGTCAAATAATATTGGATTGGAGTGATTTTTTACAGAGATGATCTTTGAATGAATATTTATAAAACAGACTATTCAAATTAGTGAAATACAATACGAAGTGAAGACAAACCATGAATCAATTCAAGATCAAAACATTTTTTATGAGCGGAAGTTAGAAATGAGTCTGAAAAAGTAAAAAGAGATGCAAAGAAAGAAATACATGCAGAAAATTATAATTCGTAATTAATCATGTAAAAAGTGCAAAATTGCGTAAAATAAGGGAGGTAAGTTAGATGGAGAATTTCCAGAGTACATGAGAGAGACAGAAATATTTTTTGAGCATGCAATTAACGATGCTAATTAGTTTCGTAATTAGTAGAGAAGAAACATATTTAATAGGTATAATTAATTGGTGGACACACCTCACCCCCGCACTCACCTACCCCACCAGGCGGGGGCCCCAATTTTAAAGAGAGTGCGTTGTTAAAGGGGAAAAGACAGATTCGATCTATGACCGTCGACGACACCAAAACCAAAAGAGGGGGTGAAAATTCAAAAGTCCATTTACGCTAACAGTGGTAAAATAATAAAATATAAGAAAAAGTTTGACTCCTTCAAATTTAGGAGTTCATACTAAAAAAACAAATGGGATTTTGACACTTGTCTGATTCCTTTAACGTTTTTCTCTTTTGAATTTCTCTTACATTTTTTCTTTTAGAATTTGATCGTTACTTGTGAAGAACGAGCTCGCCCTTAATTTTAAGGAAAATACTAAGCTTACCATATTTTTATACCACATTGTGTACTACCTCTCTAATAAAAGTAGGCCCTATTGTATTGGTGGGCTCTATCTCTATTAGAGAGGTGGTACATAATGTGGTATAAAAATGTGGTAAGCTTAGCATTACTCTAATTTTAAAAGAGCATTTTTACTCACCATTTTAATCTAAGAGTTTTTCTATTTAAACCCCGCACGTACCTTTGTTCACCCCATATTCTAAGTTCACACCAACTTCTAATTCAAATTTTCACAATTTCTAAAAAAACTCTACTATCTTCCCAAGCTACCCCTAAATATACACCCAGCAGAAAATAAATAAATAAAAACTTATCAACCTCACACCCCACACCCCACACCCCAAACCAACACCCACTTCAATCTCACATTACTTAAAGGGATAAAAACATTGTTGTCAAATGTGTAGTAGCATTACTTTTTTATTATTTCTTTCCTAGATAAAAACACATTTACCAAACTCTCTTTGCATTTATAGAGCTGTACTAGATACAGATGAGAGTTGGGGAAGAGGAGCCAACTTTGCTATCAGATGCAAGATGGTCCCCCTGGATTCCAGTAGTGTAGAAGCAATTAATTTACCACACACAATGTAGAAAAGATTTTCATGCTGAAATTCACTGGCAAAAGGGAGTAATAAATATTGGTCTTTGTTGAGGCTAAACCATATTAGATCAAGAAAATATTATACGAGTGTTCTTATAATAATTTCGATTATCCCATTATTAGTGGCTATCTTGAGGATAATTCAATATGTAGGCAATGCATCTATACATTTTCTCCTGTTAATGTATGTAGCCAATGCATCTCATTTACTGTACAAAGTTAGGAACTCAAAGAGACGCTACAAAGCTTCTTTTTTGGTATAGTTCTCACCTTGTTTAACCAAAATATTGTGGAATGAAAAATGTTATGCAGGCAGTCCAATTCTCATCTTCTTTTACTAATTATTTCGACACATCACATGGTTAGTTGTGATGTGCCAATAAGAAGAGTGGTGGGGTGTGTGGGTTAAGTATGAAGTTGGATGACATTTTTTGTTTTTTTACACAATAATAAAATTTAAGTGTTAGGGTGAACAAAGAAAATGTAAGGTTTAAATAGAAAAACTCTTAATCTAATGTATACCCTCACCACATCAATGCAATCATAATTAACTTTTTGTTTTTGTTTTTTCTTAATTATTAAAGAAAAACCAAAAGCCAACAACCCCACCCACCCATCTCATTTCTCTCTATCTCTTCCACGTGTAAAGAAAGAAAGAAAACCTAAAAAAAATTTAATATTGTCATCCTTATCAAGAAAGAAAGCAAGCTGGCAAATAATGCGTGGCTGTTCCGGATGCTGCTTCTCTGTCTTGATCATTTCTAATGATATCTTGGATGGATTTGGTGTCCACTGGATTGTCTACCATGGGCTCTAGACTTTATTTTAGACTAAAGATTAGTACTGCAATTCCACACACAAAAGCGAGAGAATATTCTGATATGAGATTGTGTGTGTTAACATTTTAGAAAGAGGAAAAATCAACCTTCCATCACGTCCTATCTCAATTGTTGTGGAGCCAAACAAAACAACATAATTAACTATCAAAGCAATAAAAACATGAACTATCTTGAAAGCGGTGATCTATGCAAATGCAGAGACATTGAATATATGATTCAAATCTTGAAAACGTTGGCCTCCAATTCTTAGTATTTTGCTACTTGTGTGTACGTAAAAGAGAAATTAGAGACTGTTTCGTTACAATAATGATTCTAATTAATGAGGCACCCAACAAAGTTTGTTATGTACAAGTTAATATTCTTGTAAATATCCCTTCACGTGAGGGACATGTGTGGTCAAAACTTAACGGAATTGGGAGAAATTGAAACGTGTCCTTAAATTGATCCGAATTTAAAAATACAAGGATAAATTACCAAAATTAAAACTACAAGGTCCAAAGTTGTAAAACCGGTGTTGTAAAGAAAGTGGTGGAGACCACATAAAGAAAAGAAGAAAATAATATTCAAAAGGTAAATAATGATGCTGGGCAATGAAGACTTTGGAGATGCATTGTCTGCCAATTCATTCACTATACATCCACGGGAAGCCATCCAATTTGCCTATAAATAGGCTTGCTCATTCAGTTGTAGAATACACCGATCCAAAGAGAAAACAGAGAGTCAGAAATTCGAGAGTGTGAGAGCTTTATTTTAGAAGAGTTTTATCAGAGGGAGAAAGTTCTGTCAGTGTAAAAATCACAAGAGCAAATACAATTGTACTCCCAATATTCAGTGGTATTTTTCATACTCTGATTATTATTTTTATAACATGTTATCAGCACGATAGTCTCTCCTATTTACTTCTAAATTTTCCCTGCTCAACACTATGTGGTTATTTCTCTGTCTCCCCTCTGTCATATGTCTCCTCTCACTTTACTACTACGACGACATGCACACTTTCTTTTTCGTATTCTCACAATTTTTATGTTGTTTCATCCATGTTTGTTTAATTTATTTTTTCGTACTGTAATTTGGAATGGTCCTGTTTTATACCCTATATTGTTATTTTATGGTGGTGTAATTTCATTGCCCATCATGTTGTAACACATATTATCGTAATAAAAATGATGGTGTGATCTTAAAACCCATCTTATTATATCTTGAATAGTGGCGCAGTTATATTACCCACAATATATAATATGTTATATACTTCATATACATTAGGTGGTGGTTTTATCCCCGCATTTACTGTATGGTTTAGGTTTATTATCCATACAGCAGTATTTATTTAAAAGTGTGGCGCGAGTTTATCGTTCACACAACTGCCTTTAACATTTACTTTATTTACTGTATGGTGTAGGTTTATTACCCATACAACAGTATTTATTTAAAGGTGTGGCGCGGGTTTATCGTCCACACAATGCCTTTACTTTTTATTTAAAAATATAGAGTAGAATTAGTGCAAATACCAGCACATTTACTTTATCACACATTTAATTTTATTTAAAGTATGGTGCGGGTTTATCATCAATACCAGCAAATTTATTTATAGCACTTTATTTTTATCATCAGTTAATATATATATATGAATAATGAGGGCCTAAAGTTCCTCAAACAATTAAAGGCCCTGAAGTTCCTATTAAGAAATGGCTTAATGTCCCAAATCCCGAACCTAAAGTTTCGGGTAAAATATGCAAGATATTTTTGTCCTGAAGTTCAAAAATATATTAAGTCTAAAGATTATTGAAAATTCTGATACATCTCAAATTTTTTTTTTTTTTAAGATGGTAAACTTGGCAAAACTGGAATTTGCTGCCTTGGACTATTGTACATTTATGGGAACAACTATCTATCATAGGTCCTGGGAACAACTATCTATCATGGGTCCTGGATGCCAAGATCCATCTGCATGCTAACAGCCTTGGAAAAATAATTGTAGATGGAAGTGATGCATCACCTGAAGAAAAGGCAAAGGCTATGATTTTTCTTCGCCGTCACATTCATGAAGTGCTGAAAAATGAATACGTGGCGGTTGATGACCCATTGGTTCAGTGGAAAGTCTTATGCAAAAGATACAATCACCAAAAGAAGGTGACCCTCCCAAGAGCCAGATATGAGTGGACACACTTGAGATTCCAAAATTTCAAGTCAGTGTCTGAGTACAACTCAGCAATGCACAGAATTACCTCCCTGATGAAATTATGTGGTGAAAATATCTTTTGAGAAGGATATGCTTGAAAAAACTCTGAGTACCTTTTATGCCTCAAATGTGCTCCTGCAACAACAATATAGGCATAGTGGTTTTACAAAGTACTCAGAACTGGTATCTTGCCTTTTGTTGGCTGAGCAGAACAATGAGCTTTTATTGAAAAATCACCAATCTCGCCCAACAGCCTCAGCACCACTTCCTGAAGTAAATGCTGCATCTCAGGAAGTGAATGTCATCTCATCCCGTGACAGTATCCACAGATATGGGCAAGGAGGCAAGCGTGGCCGCTGGCAAGGGAATAAAAAAGATCGTAGTGCCCATTCATATGGCTTGGGTCCAAGGAGCAATCTATCCACAAGCGGCAAAAATGCATCCCGAAACAAGGGGAAAGCACAAACAAGCCATGTGCCTAGAAATGTTGAATGCGCTTGTCACAGATGTGGCGCAAAGGGACATTGGGCGCGTACATGCCATATGCTGAAGCATTTGGCGGATCTTTATCAATCTTCACTTAAGAATAGGAAAATGGAGACAAATTACATTGATCATGTTATACCAGATCTGCCAGCCACAGATGGCTCATCGGAAATATCAACCAATTCAATATTCAACAGATTCATTCACCAAAATAAGTGATGACTAAGTTATAGATTCAAAGATTCAACATATTCAATATCCAAATCCTAATCAACCAAATCAATATATAGAGTTCTAAGGAAGCTGCTTGCTTGAGGATTATATATATATAGTAGCTAGCAGACATGGATGATGGTGTTGTCAGTTAGAATAGGTGAATCTTTGTCTACTTTCTGACTGGGGGGTTTTGAAGAGCGTTGAGGTTAGATCATTGGTCATGAATGTTATTTGGTTTAAAGAAGTGGGTTTTGGGTAGTTGGATTTTAAATGTTGTTGGTTGGATCTGATTTTGGGATTTGGAAAAGGTGAATGTTGTTAGGGTTTTCATGCAGATAAACAACAAGGGGAGAGATAGATAGATTTGGCTAGGTGGGTTTGGGTGAGGTTTTGGATTGTATCTGTTGGATTTGAGGATTGTTTTTTTTATTACTTATCAGGGAAATCTCAATCTAAGACACTACACTGCTCTACAGCAACAACAACCAAACAAAGAACAAGAAAGAGAGATGAAAACATTATACTTCAGGTATTCGGTACGGTACGGTACTGACCGGTACCAAATACCTGGTACCGCTACCATACCATACTCCCTTGATACAGTACGGTATCGTACCGAATATCTCCTCAATCCAAATGAAACGGTATGAAACCAGTTTGGTACGGTATGTTTAGTGTATGGTTTCAGTATTTTGGCTTTAGATGCCCAGTCCTAATGGACGCAATCACGTTCCGTTACTTAATAAGTTTGGCGGTTTCCATTACTACACGACATGTGTGAATTCGTCGTCTCATTTGGCCAATATTCTTACCAAAGCATTGGGAAAAGAAGAATTCAACAATCTTTTTCGCAAGTTGAGAGTTCTGATATCCACTCTCCAACTTGAGGGGGAGTGTTAGGATATCAATTTGTAAAATATCAATTAGTATCGTTCCTTTTGTAATTTGGATTTTACTTTCCTAGTTAGTCTCATAGGTTGCAAGATTAGTTTCCTTCTACATTAATATACTCTTGTATAAATCAATTGTACCTATCAATGAAAAGATCATTCTGGTGAATATCAAATTCACAAAAGGTCATGGAAGTCGTATGACGTAAACTTGTGTGTGTATTAAATATCATAGCCTTGAATTTTTTATAACGTTCTTTCTAACTATCTCCTTTGGTTTAGTGGAGTTGTCTCCACTCTTTTGGGATGTCTCAATTTTGATTCACACACGACAATGACATATTTTTAGAATAAGTTGAGTAGACTCAACGAAAAATCTATTGAATTTGATGCACTAATCTTTTTGAGGTAAAACTGCACGTATTAGAGATTGTATGGTTACAATAATTGGTCGAAAGAAGCTCTCACCAGAGTATCTTATTTACGAGTTAATATTCTTGAAATTCTTCAAAACCTGACATTAATTTATGGTTTCTTATACTAGTGCCAATGAAGATGTGTTGAATAAATGCTGATTGTTTGAATCAACAGACCTGGATGGATGGTTGTGGGTGAAGTTATCCCATATACTTGGTCCTCCACCATCTAGGTTTGTAGCACCTTCCAACTGAAATATTGTGCACAGTGCACACACACATATATATATACCAAATGAAGATGCCAATATTCCTGCATGGATTATGCTAACTGATCGGATTACATTAAACCTAAGTAACTATAGGAAACACAAAATAAAACAAATTTAAAGAGTACGTATGTAATTAAGCCCCAAATTAAGAGACTGACTAGATAAGATGCGGTAGCTGTGCCGAATGTGAACCCAGGTACAAGAGAATCGAAATCGGTCCGGTTGAGATTTGCACAAACAATGTGTCGATCTGTCTTGGAAGCACTGGTATTTGCCAATGCAAAGCAAAGGAGAAGCAGCAGCACACGCAAGAGCAAAGAGCGCAATTGCATTGCCATAACTAAGTCTAAGTGGAGGATTGGGTCTTCCTGCTATATGGCATGGGCTTTATATAGAGGGACTAGGTACCTACTACACGTGAAACTAGTAAATCAAAACGTACAACACTTAACGTCCATCTAAAAGATGAAGCAAATTTAGTGTAAATAAGGCAAGTGTAAATCAGTGGGTCATATACTTGATTTGGAAAGATTGATAAGGGCAAGTTGCTAAACAAGGCTAGCCTTCGGATAAGATTGTTTGGTGGTGGTTGTTCTGGGGAAATCTATCAGGGATGGGATTGTTCTGGAAAAGTTAAATAAATAAAAATATTATATAAAATAAAAAGAGTAGGGTAGCAACGCACATCATGATATTAGTCGATATCAGACTGTAAGTATATTTTCCGTCTAATACTTATGCACTTATGTTATTACAGACAGGCAGGGACCAGCCTTGTCTAGGTAGGGCTGAAGACCGACCCAGTTTTTTTGAAAGTTTCCCCTACCTATATATCCTAGCCAGCCCAGTCTTGAAATTTTTTTTTTTCAATTGCAGAGGCAGCTACAAGAAGATGATGCGAAGAAGATGGGTTCAGCTAACAAGAAGCAGTAAACACTAACACAGGTCCCACTAAACAATAACAACAAGACAGGTCCCACTAAACAGTGACATTGCTTGGGTCATATCAGGGGAGCCCCACACATTTTCTTTCATGCGTTAATTTTTATTTATTTTTATTGTTTTGTGGGAATCTATGTCGTATCGATCCCTCTTGTAACTTCAGCTTTAGTACTTCTATTTTCTTCAATTTATCTTTGTGTTGGGGGAAAACAAAGAGAATTGAGAGATTTCAGGATTTAACTAGTACACACCAGTACATATAATAGATCTAACTAATAGAACTAATGTGTTAATTCAATAATAATTCATATAAATTGTTTATACCATGTCTGACTAAACAACTAGAAGCAATTCTAAGCAAGGCAAAGAGTCCCACATTAGAATATTACAAGAAATAAAGACCCCCCTCACCTATAAAAGGAGACCACTCTTCACTTAAGACAGGATCCTTAGGTTGAGTTTGAACTTTAGTCATGTGCTTCTCTCTTCTTCCCTTTATATTTGGGCCCAACTCCTAATACAAATGTAAATACACATTATATCGTGCCCAAATCTTCACACACATGATTGAAAGTCCTCACCTTCACCCATCATCTATCACACCTCATCTCTAAGTTGGACTCAATCTTGACCATCCATTTTGAAGCATCAACATAAATTAATAAAATATATTATTTTAATTATCATATTATTTTCGTACCAGATAGGAAAAATTAACTTAAAAGTTAGCCCTAGTAATTTTTAAATTATGAGTCCGTACCTAATTACGGGCATTCTTCTCTATTATATTAGGTTATACTCTAACTCCATGACATATTTGTATCCCGGGACTTGGGAGACTTTTAATTGAGTCAGGTCCAATGAATGGAAATTAAGATTTAAAAATGAAAAAAGAAGTAGCTAAACCCCACGGCCAGCCATACCCACACACACGTACTCTCACAAGGAACCCCAATCCCCCACCTATCATCTCCCCATACCCACTCGTCCTCCTCTTACTGTGACCCCCCACCCCCAAAGTCATCAGACGACTAAGAAGCTGTATTTATGTTTGAATGAAGGCATTTGCATTTTAAACCCACTTAATTAAAACCCATATTGGATCAGTCTACGTTTCTCCATTTTTCTTAACCCAATGGGCTTGGATCAGGTTGGTTTACAAGTCCAGGTCACACTGACCCAACTCACAATTCTTACATTTCGTGAGTCATTCTATAGTTAGGGCCATAAATGTCATATCTCTTAATCATTGAATCAAACTAATCAATTTGATCCAACATTTAAGAGATAGAGCCTCATTCACTATAGAATTCTGACTCATTTCATCACTGGTGATAAATTTTGTATCCTCAAAGTCAAAGCACTTATGAAGGAGCGGGCTGCAATTGGTAAACAGTAAAACTAACTCTTCAAGGGTTCCAGTTTTGAAGGTGATTAAATGGACCTCCAATTGGCAAAAAATATTAAATAAGGGATTGGCTTAAATCATCAAACTAGTGGCTTAATTTTTTTTTTTTCCTGCACAATCTTTTGAGACATTGTGCATTTTATTAGAAAACCTTGATGGAAAATAGTTGAAACAGAGATATGTACCCAGCTTGAATAGGAATCTCAAATCTCACTCCAAAATCTCTTTTACATAGGCTAAAAGTATAAGACTGTCTAAACTATAAACAATTGTCATCAGACATCCGACATTGATTGCAGTCATCAGAAATAGCCATGTACACAGGCTAGCTTCAGAGCCCAGCCTTTTCAGATGGTGGTGGCTGAGGGTAAATTACACAGCAGAAACAACCTATTTTTCTTTTCCTCCTTTCCTGGGTTATAACATTATTCTTTACAAACAGTGCTTCAATTGAATGACAACTGATAAAATGAATCAGGATTATCACTAGAATCGGTACATCATCAGTTCAACATATAAATTTCACTTGTTAAATCGTATGTGTACCCTTGAGTGAAACAGTTACCTGCTCAAGTGCTGAGTAGCTATACAACACTACTTGAAACCAATGTGAGGTTCTATTCGACGTTTTCAAGCCAGTGCAAAACCTTTAACAAGGATTCCGAAAGTAATCCTTTGGTCTCCTAGTAAACAAATCAGGCTCTTATAACATGCATTGCACACCTTAAACTATTTGACATAAAAAATGAAGCATGCATCAATTGTGTGCCTCAGCATATCAGCTTTTAGAGTACAAAAGTCCACAATCATATCAGCCAAAACACCCCAGATCATTTTCACAAGTGCATGGGTTAGGCACCCCTAAGCATCTCAATTCTCATAAATCAAGTTATACTTGGTATTATTGCAACGTTATCGGCTTAGTTACTGATTTGTAAAATTTATATACTATAACGTTTCTACGTTTTGTTAACAAAACTTAAACACCAAGTACAGATCAAATTCCCCTGCTAACAAACAAACATATAATAGACACAGAAAAGTACTACTTTTAAAGCATGGTAGAAATTACCGAAGTTAAACTCCAAGTACTGATTAAGAGTTCCCAGCCAAAAATCTTTAACAGACTGGCCAAGCACAGGTCCAAACACAACCACGAATTATCTAGGCTAAAACAGTCTAAACAACGACCTTGACTTCAGTTGGTTATTCACTCAATCCTTTTCCATCCATTCTTAGTTGTTTATAGTTCTAAAAGTCTTTGGCTTTCAACACCATCAACATACAGACTATGTTCTTCTCAATTCGTTAAAACCGTTTCAAAGAAGATAAAGAGTAAATGTTACAAAATTCTGTCAATAATTTTAGATATCAATATAGAAATTATATGCCATGTATTAATCACCACTCTCTTATCTATAACCTCACCTCAAGGCTCGCAAAGAACAACATACCTCCAAATATATAGGGAAAGATCTGGCCCTAACTAGCCAGTGGAAACTCATAGCTAATCTTCCAATCTAAAAAATCTTGTGCATCTTAGTTTTGTTTATCTTTAATTATTTCTTTTCCATAATACGCTTCTGTTGAAATTTTTAAAAGTGAATATACTTTCCAGTAAAAAACCATTCAACCTCTTAAAGCTTCAGAATACCAATTTTTTTATTTTCTCAATTTTGATTTGTTAAAGGGGCCTCTCATAAATATTCTCCTGTAAAAATTGCTTTCTGACTTAAATAAGAGACTCACAGAACAAGGTAATATACGGCACTAAAATCTCCAACTATCTACACAAATAAAGAAAGTAAAGTTCACTAACTGAACAAACATATTTATATATATGGCATATTTAGAAAGTGTTTGAATTCTTAATTATTTACATAAATGAAGTTTACTTTAAATGAAAATAAACAAGTTTGTTTACATAACTAAGCATAAATCTTTCACAGACTAACTAAGAAGTCAAAGATCCAGTATAAACCTAGAAAAAGTGTGCTTAAGTACCCACACAAAATGTCGTGCATGCATGCATGCAGATACATGTTTGAGGTGTGAAGTCTGGAGACAGACAAAAAGTCATTGATGCAAAGCCCAACTATCGACCAGTGAAGGAAACAAAAGCTTAGCTAAGTATAAAGGATTGTAACATGCCACAAGTTTAAATGTTACTCTGAAATCCAAGTTATATAAGACACCAGAAGTAAATGAATTTCTTTGCAGAAGTAAGCTTAAAATCTTTTACAGACTAGCAAAGAAGGCATAGATCCAGTCTAAATCTAGAAAATGTGTGTCTAACCACGCACACAAGATCGCATGCATGTATGCATGCATGCCCAAGTTCGAGGTGTGAAGTCTGGAGACAGACAAAATGTGATTGATGCAAGCCCAACTTGTAACATGTCACAAGGTTAAATGGTAGTCTGACAATCCAAGAACAAGTTATGTATGACACCAGAAAATAATAATTTAAAACCAAAATAAATAAGGAGAAGATGAACTCTCTTTGAGTAATAGCTTGAAAAAAGTTCTAAAACAGAAGCAAGAATTTTATAATTAGGGGGAAGTGAAAAGGTAATCTGCTCAGAACTGTTACTCGTACAGAGCATAATACAAACCTTTTAGTTAAATTACCTAATATAAATCTAAATGTTATCTCATTAATTGCAAAAAAATACAGATAATACTGTGAAGATAGCAACTGGTTAAAGCCTTAAATACGTTCTGCAAATTATACAGTGCAAAGAAATAAATAGTCAAAATTTAAAATATCATAGCACCATGGAAAACTACATCCATCAGAATGCATTCCAAATTTCACAATTCAAATCAAAAAAGGAATTATGATACGAAATTACCGAAGAAAGAACAATTAACCAGAAAATCATGAAAAAACTAGAGATTTACTAGGTCTCACTTCCTGTCCCGAGATGTTTCTGGCGTTGTGGAAAGGAAGAAACCAGTGCAACAGGTTACCATACTCTCACTTGCATTCAACACCGGCTTCAGCAGCTCGACGAGGCTTGTTTTTCCGCCTGCTCCCATTATGCCGAAATCCATTAGACTTAGTT
Source organism: Prunus avium (assembly GCF_965620075.1). Classification (NCBI taxonomy): domain Eukaryota; kingdom Viridiplantae; phylum Streptophyta; class Magnoliopsida; order Rosales; family Rosaceae; genus Prunus; species Prunus avium. Next base: position 37,834,531 of record NC_142289.1, on the reverse strand, counting down.
GAGTCATCGGTGCTTGATCGTGTCCCAATACCATTTTCCTCCTTAACCGAATCTGACTTCTCCTTCACCTGTGAGTACCGCTTCCTCTTCTTACCATTCTCTGCCACAGAGGGGCTTTTGATCTCCTTGCTTGCAATACCAGCCTTTCCATTCTCACTGTCATCTGCCTCTATTTTCTCAGTTTCTTCTTCATCAATCTCATCTTTTAAGGGTTTTTGAGGCCTTCCCCTTCTCTTTTGTGCAGGTATTTTTTCTTCCTCGCCACTTCCAGGATCGTCATGATTGGTGACAGTCAACCTCTTTCCCTTTCCTCTACCTCTACCCATAATCTCAAAACTCCACAGAAGAAAAGTTCATGCAATAAAAGTTTTCTGCTCCAGAAAGAACACATAAAAGATGTCATTTTCATGTATAGGTACTTATAGGTATAATTTAGAATTGACAAAGAAATTCAACCCCACTAATATCCAGTAAAACACAAGGATAATACAACTTAAAAGCAATCCTAAAAGTATAGATGTGGTGTCTTCTCAAAAGATATACGGATCCCATAATTGATTTTATGTAACATACAAACCAACTAAATAGCTAGACAGTGTACATAAGGGCGAACCAATAGCATATCAAATCAATGCTGATTCAAGTAAATATATTAAACAGCTACTAGGCAGCAACCACTTCTTCCCATAACCAATGAACTCCGAAATGTAAAGATAGCTCATAATTTAATTATCACATGAAAAAAAATTTAGGAGTTCACAATTGGAGTCTCTTTCTTCTCTCTCTCCCTCATCAATACAGAAACCCCAGTTTCACCATATTTTATCCCCATTAAAAAGCCAAATCTCCTACCCACGTTTGGGTTCCGTTTTCGGACATATATTTGATAAAGCATCTTATGATGAAACATCATATTAAGCATTCTTTTCATTGTCAAGTGAAAACAAAGAAGATCATCACTCTAGGTCCCATAACCCAATTGTTCTGACTCCAAACGATGGTATTCTCAACTTGATAAAGCTAAAGATAAGTAGCCTCAGTTGGGTAAAGATATAAATTTCCATAAGTCCCCCAACCAAGGAAACCTCTAAGATTCAGATCAGTCTTTTGTTTTTGTACAGCAAGAAAATTAGGCATTATGGTAAGTTACATGTCAAAAACCCCCGTAACAGAGCTTCTGTGATTTCAGCCAAATATTTGAAGTTTGTATCACTCTATATAGGGTCTTATATGCCTGGAGACCGATTTAAAAGATGAACAACTACTACAAAGATTCAGATTTTTCAGCCAACAAAATCGAAATTCTTATGGGTTTACTCACAACAGTGAAAACACATCAAAATTAACCATAACTTAAGAGAACTGGATGGAAAGCCGCATCTCCACAAAGACCCGAACTTTGGAATGAAAGTAAGAAACTTTACTATCTGGAAAATCACAGAACTAGAAATCCCAGAAGAGCAACAGAAGAACAGAAAAAAAAAAAATGTAACTTTCAAAAACCTAAACAAGCAAGATCCATCAGACAGCATGAATACCATGTATAATGAACTTGATAGAACTGAGCTGACCATCAAAATCATTTCTTTTATCTTATGGCCAGCATCAAAATAATTTCAAATAGCTTCAACCTCCAAATCCCAAATCCATCAAAAATAGAAAGTAATAAAACAGACAATGAAACGCTTATTCCAATCAGAAAATGTAAAGAAAGAGAGAAGAGAGATATGACACTGACCTGGTGTGAGAAAACTGTTAGGTGCATCTTCAACAAAAAACCATCACTTGCAATCTATTCAAGTACTCATATGAGACTCAGAAAAGACCAATAACGATATGGGTTTTCCTCAGTCAGTGGATTTGAAGTACAAGCCGTTCAAAAAATGAAGATTTTAATCGCAAAAACTATGATCTGAAAGAGAAATATTGGAAACCCAGATCAAGAAACTTTGAGATTCGAAGAGATTAAGGATTGGCATGTGAGGCACAGCAAGTGTGGCAACCCAAGAAACTGGCCAAACTGAAACACGAAGAGAGAGAGCTGAGAAGGGTGAAGAGATATTTGTTGATTGGCTCCGTAGTCCGCGACTCTGTATACCGTGATGAGTTGTATGTAAATATGTGTTAAGTGTATGTATGCGTAAGAAACTTAAGAAAACAAGGTCATTTTGGTAACTGTGATGAGTTGCTCCTTAAACTTGGGTTCAAAAGTCATATGCTTAACTTAACATCACACACTGTTTTTCCAAACCAAAAATATACACATGTCTTGTATTGTATGTCTGTCAAAGTGTGTGCTTCACAGTTCACGCTGTAAAAAATGTCAACAAAATTGTGCATATTTGATGGCTTTTTGTCTCCACCAGTGTAACCTACTAATTTACCATTTATTTTCTATCAGCAGAGGGGGGAAATAAAAATGAAACATAATCAACCCTTTATTTAGAAGATTATGAACTATTTATGGGATTAAGATTTTTTATTTTTTATTTTCCTTTTCATTTTTTGGCTAGGAAAGCAACGAATTTTTGATTGTTTGAAATGAAATTGTGATAGAATGAGTTGAAAATTAATCAAATATTCCTAAATTACATTGCTTCTCAGATATTAGCTAGCTTCGAGGATTGAGAGGTTTATAATTGTTGAGAAGATTTCAAATAAAAAAGATCAAGTAACCAAAAGATGAATGGTTAAAACATTGGATTTGAAGATGAATATTATTGTGGTTTAGTGAGCTAACATTTTGCTAGTATTTGTTCTTTTGTTTACGTTTTAGTAAGATCATAGAAAGAAAGAGAGGTGGTCTTCTAACCAACCTTATCTACTCAACTAAATTTGCTAAGCCATATCCCTAATTCTATGCCTTGAAGTTCAACTTTGTTTTCAACAGCCACTTTTTTTTTTTCAAAGCCTTTAGACTTCTATGATACGAGGATAGAACTATTTCGTTATTCCTAACAAATAACACTATGACACGTATGATAAATTTCCATATGACATAGCATTATTGGTCGGGACAGCAAAACAGTTCTATTCCGATTGCAACTAAGTATTTCTACAAAGAGTTAGAGCCAAAGAGAAGCCCGTAGAAAAAGGATAACAACGGCTCCCAATAGATAGGGACCATCTTTAAAGAGCACTACTTTACCATTTAAGGTATAGTACCCCCATATACTTCTTTTTGTGAAGCTTCTGTGAACTAAGATGATGACACTGAATTGGCCGACAAAATTGGATCAAAGCTGTGATGTATCTTTCCAAATGACTCAGAATAAAAGCAAATTTATATTCTTATTTGAAATTGCAATAATCTGTATATATGTATTTAATAGATTTTTTTTAAAAAAAATTTTGAATTTTTATTCGTATAAATTTTTGTTGGACATGAACTCTTACTTAGACTATTGCTTTACATATTTTTCATTTTAAAATGAACTAGTTTGTGTTTTGAAACTTTGTCTTAAATAAAGGCCATTTATTCCAAGAAGTGAAGAAGATCATACTTTTCTTGATTCTGAACCGAAATAACTTGTCCTGCATAAAGCCAACCAACAAAAAAGAAAATACCAAAATTGATGGGATATATTAATGGATGACAGCCAGCTGCATCTACGGCAGTCCTTTTAGTTCAATTTTGTCCAAAATCTGGATAAGAACCCACGCTTTACATTAAAATAAAGAAGATGGCAATAATAATCGTCCTTAATTATGTTTTTTCTCTAGTATTTTCTAAAGGGAGTTGAAGTTATATCTGTCTTTTGACTTTCTTGCTTAACCATTTGTTTTCTGCACCATATGGAAAGGGCTCAAGGTAAACTATATGCACAAAGCATGTGTCTTGAAATATACACATTGATTAAAATTACACAAACTCCCACCTTGAATGAAATTGGGGTGCTTCATTCTCAAAAACATGCAAAAGTTTCGAGTTTACTTGATACACGTAATTTGTAATTTAATAATTGCACGTATTTAGAATTTATCCGAGAGGGTCATAGAGGCTTTCCTTCCTTGCTACCCCAAAAATTGGGTACTTCATTGAAAGTTCGTAGTATCACATGCTTCCAAATTCTACACAAAAGGATTGACTTGCTAACAACAAAAATCCATAATATCATGCTTCCCACAAAATTTTGAACATTTGTTGCATGTGTGGGTCTTGGAAGAAAACAAATAAACGCGTGGGCAGATAAAGTGGTCCAAGAGAGAACCCCCTACCCCTCCAGTACACGGACAACAACAACCACAGTATGCAGCAGAGCATGGTTTCTTCCTTCTATTTCAAGCCTGTATGTCTTTCAAGCCATGCAATTATTGGAAGAGTGGGTGATTTTAGGACCTTTTTTGAAGTGTTAGTTATGACCCCTTTGAGTTTTCTTCAAAATATTTTGACTAAATAAATATATGAGGGTTTTCAGAATTCATAGTTAAGCAACCTTTCGTCTTTATTGAACAAAGTCATTCCTAAACACTTTAAGAAGAAATGTAACTCCCAAGCAACATATCTGAAGCAACAGTATAAGTGCAATTTCAGTTTCATGAGAAAGTACAATATTCAGAGACTTCAAAGACATTCTTGGGCCTAGCAATAACAGATAATCTGCTTATGTACAAGTTTACTAATTACTTATGCTACGCTTCCAGAGTGTTTATCTGGATTATATAATCAAATCTTGAGTAATTCTTTTGTCACTTGTCAGAAAATTGGATTAGTTATATGTTGTCCAACTTGTTTTGAAACATTGTGACTTCAACAGTTTGAAGGAAAGAAAGGAAGAATGTAGGGCCACAATGTGAAGTTGCAAACCTGCAACTCGTTCAACCACCAAATCCAATAGTGTTTTCATCTTTAGATTCACCATCATCTTCTCCATTTTGATCTTGTCTGCATACAAGGATGAAAGAGAACACAAGATCATGATGAGTAGATTATGAATCTCTATGTTACCACAGAGAGGATTTTATCCCCATTCTCGAAATCAGAAAACAAAAAGTATTTTTCTGAAGTTTGTTATCAGTGGTCACATATGCAAACTACATGCCACACTCATTTGAAAGCTGGATGGATCAATGATGTCAAATACGAAATTCAATTCAGTTGTACTGGAGATGCTTTTTGTGTAACAAAAAGAAGAGGAAAAAAAAAATCAAAATTTACTGAACTGATTATATCTTAGAAGAGGCAGCCCTTGGATACACACTTTGTTGACTTCTTTTCTACTTCTACTCCGGCAAAGCCATCCCTTTATTGAGCCAACTAAATCCAGGTTTCTTGAGGACCTTCCTCTGCTTCATCACTTTCCTTACTTTCTCAACCTCTTCCCATTCTCCATCAGCAGCATAGATATTTGAAAGTGTCACAAAACCTCCAGGTCTCTTTAACTCCATTTTTAGAATAGCTTCAGCCATCATCTTTGCAAGATCTCTTCTTCCATGGACTTTACACCCGTTGAAAAAGGCGCCAACAATGGATTCAGTGACCTCAACAGGCATTTCACTGACCAATTCGTAAGCTTCTACCATCTTCCCTGACCGGCACAAGAGATCAACAACACAAGCGTAATGTTCTTTACTTGCCTCAACTCCATGACTCCCTTTCATGGACCTGAAAATCTTTAAGCCTTTTTCCACATAACCACTATGGCTGCATGCAGAAAGTACACATGTCAAAGTTACTTCATTTGCCTGCACTCCTCCCTCTTGCATTCTTTCAAAAAGCTCTATGGAGGAATCAACCATACCATACTTGCCATAACATCCAATCAATGCGTTCCATGATGCAACGTGGTTTACAGGAATCCGGTCAAATACACTTCGAGCTTTTTTCACACTGCCACATTTCGAGTACATATCAATAAGAGCACTAGCAACAAAGACATTTATGTCAAATCCTATCCTATAGATCAATCCATGAATTTCTCTCCCTCTTTGAATTGAACCAATCAACCCACAAGCTGGGAGCAACCCTGTGATTGTCACGAGGTTCGGTTTAGTTCCAGACAGCAACATGACACGGAACAGTTTAAATGCTTCACCAGCATGCTGGCTTTGGGAAAAACCAGCAATTATTGCATTCCAAGTAACCAAATCTGGAACCAGTCCTTCTTCAGTCATTCTAGAGAGAAGTGCACATGCTCGCTTTGTATCTCCACACCGAGCAAACCCAGCTATCATTGCATTCCATGTGAAATAATTTGGTTCCAATCCATCCAACTTCATCCTCTCGAACAAAAGAAGGGCTTGATCAGTCTTTGCTACATTAAAATACCCGCATATCATTGATGTCCAAGAAGCAACATCTCTGTCGAGTATTCTGTCAAACACACGGTGAGCATGACATACACTTCCACATTTACAATACATATCTATCAAGGCATTTGCCAAAGAGACATCCTTGGCAAAACCAAGTTTATTTACCACAGCATGAACTTCTTTTCCCTTATTCAAATCCATCAAGCCAACACAGACTTTAAGCATGACTGGAAACGTGAACTTATTGCCAATAACTCCCAATTCTTGCATCAAATAAATGTACCCAATTGCTTCATCATAATGCCCATTAAAGGCAGAGGCCAACACCATCCAATTTAATGCAAAAACATTTGGCTTGGGAATTTTATCAAACACAAGCTTTGCAGAACCCATATCCCCACAACTAGCATACGTCCCAACAAGCTTTGAGCTCAAAGATAACAAGTTCATGTCAACCCGACTTGTTAACAACACTGCATGAACTTGCTTTCCTTGTCTCAGAGCCTTCGCTTTCAGGCATTTTTGCAAGCACAAAGCCAAATGGTCTGGAGACAACTTGAACAACGAAAAAGGTGCCATTTTCATGACTTGAAAATGTACTCCATAAATGGCATGGATGATTCAAACCCATAACTGTTTCATGGCCTCCCTCTGTATATGAAATTTTGAATCTTGAAAATTGACAGCAGGGATGGCCTATCCAGCTCAGGGGTACGGTATAACTTATGGAAAAGCAAGTTTCTGCATTTAAATAAGGGACCGGACCTCATTTTCATTCAACTTCACCTATCAGTCGCAGCAGCACAAGTGCTTGACCTTGGCAGACATGTCTCAACAGGTACTGCTATGTCTTCTCTCTCTCTCATTCTCTTTGGATTTCTTTGTTTTTCTTACCAAATTTACAAATTCCTACGTGGGTCTAGCCTTTTTTTTATCACATTTTTCTGTCGTGTTTCTTAAAGTTACATTCTTTCTTATGTAGAATTTCCCTGACTAAATTTCCAAGTTCCTTCATTTTTTTAAGTCTTGTACAAGGAAGGCTGGCCCTCTGTTTTAGCAGCCAATTAATGTGAGAGCTGGGTATGTAAAACATAAATTGATTAATTGATTTGTGAATATGCAATAATATTTGGTGCATGCTATATATGTCACAGAAAATGGTTACAATGCATTGAATGAACATATATTGGCTAAATAAAATTATTTCTTCTGTTTATAGAGACATAATAAATTTCTGATACCCAGAAAAGTGGAATTATAATTGCAAGCACTCAAAATACGGAACTTATAAAAGAGGAAGGATCAGGTGGAACTGAGACTTCAACAGTTCCTTCAAGCATCTGTGTGACTTTCTTCATTGTAGGTCTGAGTGATGGATCCTCCTGAATGCACCAAACTGCTATCATCACATACTTCTCCATCTTCTTGATGTCATGCATTGCCTCATCATCATTCTCCAACAGCAGATGCAGTTTCTTTTGCTTATAGCAATCATATGCCCAATCAGCGAGTACCATTTGATCTTCGTCCTCTATGTTTTCTTCGTATTTCTTCCTGCAACAAACAATCTCTAATAACATAATTCCATAGCTGTAAACATCCACCTTCATTGTGATTGGCAAGCTTTTGAACCATTCAGGGGCCACATACCCTTTGGTTCCCCTGATTCCAGTGGTAGTTCGAGTCTGGTCCGTTCTCAAAAGCTTTGCTAATCCGAAGTCAGAAATTCTGGCTGTGAAAGAGTCATCTAAAAGAATGTTTTGAGGCTTAATGTCACAATGAAT